>NW_027223764.1:48063311-48308311 GCF_028538775.1 Myotis yumanensis | reverse complement strand
CGAGTCTCCAGGGATCCCAGGGCAGTGCCGGGAGGAGAGGCCCAGACCTCTCCCTGCAAATGCATGGCTGGACATCAGTGGTTTTAGACTTGTTTTCCTGCCACGAAGCCTTTTCTTCCAATGAATTCCTATGTAGAAACCCAGTGGACAGAAAAGAATAGAGCTGTCCTGGTTGAATCAGAAGCGCACTCGCCAAGGGGCTCCCACAGCACCGCAAAGGTCCTACAGGACACTTTGAAAACCACGGGGTTGGATCATCTCTGGGCCCAGAGTGGGGAGGAAATGGCCCAAGTCCCACAGATAGTGGTCAGCAGAGTTCTCCTCCTCCTGGGCCCGGGAGACCAAGGCTGGGAACAGCAGACCAGAGCAAGCTAGTGACACCCCAGAGGGGTGAAGAGGGCAAACTAGAGTGAGAGCCAGAACTTTTCCTGAGATGTACAGAGGGCCTGACCCTCCTAGACAGCAGTTATGTACATGGTGATTATGGGGACCACACTCATAGGCACAGCAATCATTGACACAATGGCCAGGGGCACAGGGGTCGTTAACACAGAGATCATAGACATAGCAGTCATGGAGACTGACCATGGGCACTGCGCTTAAGGGCACAGGGATCATAGGATAGTAGTTAGACATACGGTCATGGGCACAGAGGTCATGGGCACAGAGGTCATCAATAGAGTGGTCATGGACACTGTTGTCATGCACAGCGGCCGTGGACACTGCATGCGTGCACACAGCGGTCACACACAGACCACAGGGGCATTTCTGCTGAATCCATTAGCAGACTGGTGGCAAGGCCCCACCCCTCCTGAGGAGCTTTCTGGCAAGCTAATCCCTGCATAGCTTGCACATTAAATCATTGCTGCTCCTGCCTGTGGGCTGCCCAGGTACATCTGGCTTCATTTAGTCTCCCCCATTGAGCAGAAACACATGTGGGCCCTGGCGCGCCGCTGAGGTGGGGAGTCTGTGGCAGGGCTTCTGGGGTGGGCGGGGCTGAGGGGCTCCGAGGAGGGATCGAAAGCATCCCTTTCAAAAGTGTGTTTTTTGGCACACAGTGTCCTACGAAATGTTAATTAGATTCTATGGAAAAAAGGTTTCCTCGGTCAAGTAAATTTGGCAAGCTCTGCACTGAACAAAAGTAAGCAGAGAATTGTGGGATTTCTCAGAGACTTTGATGGGTGACCCTAAATGGAGGAGAGCAAGTACAGTGTTTTCCAAGCGTCTTTTGCCGGGGTAACAGGGAGGATTTGGCTGCCAGGGAACAGGAAGTCCAGTTCTAAACAGGTTAAACTCTCCAGGAAGGTGCCAGCTCACACAATAGGAAGTCCAGAGGTGGGCACGTCCAGGATTTGGCAGCCAAACAATGTCCTTCAAGCCAGAGTCCCTCCATCGTCCCCCTCTGCCATCCTCAGTGTTCTCTTTGGGATGGTTTCCTCCACGGGTCCCAGAGGCAGCTGCAGTGCCAGGACGCCCAGGGGGTCACTGCCATGGCCGGCACCGAGGAGACGCCTTCCTCCGGAACCTCTTTCCTGAGCGAGGTGAACCTTCCCCACAAATCTCCCCAAAGTCCTTCCGCATTTCATTGGCCAGAATCGTAACACGTTCCCCTGCCAAAACCAGAGACTGGTTGCTTTAGACCCAGTTCCCAAACTGTGGGCTGAGGCACCCCAGATGGCCACACACAAAGACATCACGGCGCGGCAGGATGTTTACGATTTTCAAGGGAAGCACAGCAATACTGGACACCACATGAACCGCGAGCTCACGGCCCTTCATAGTTTCCACATTGGGTCACACTGCATTCCTTGGATGATATCATATCTGTGAGAAGCAGTGTTTGCTGGTTGCTATAATAAAAAACAAGCCCTGAGTGAAAACCAACCAGGGTGGTGATGTCTAATCCAAATCCCACATTTGAGAAGTTGTGCAGCGCCCAATGTGTGCGGACATTCCGTGAGTATGTAAGTGCTGTTATTTTAAAGTAAAATAAAATTACTCCTTTCTTCTTTTACTTCATGTATATTGTTTTTGCAGTTGGCTAATGAGGTGTTCCAGCATCAATATTTATTAAGTTGTTTGAGCCCAAGCGAGCAGAGTGTGAGGTGCTTCTTTTAGTGCAGGCGCGCTGTGAGAAATACTGAGATGCAGGGCCATGACCAGAACGAGTCTGGAACTTCTGGGGTAGACTGACCGAGTCTTACTCCTGGTGACAGGGCTGGGGCCTGAGCCTGCTTCACTCGAAACCCATGAAAGGGGGCTACACAGAGCAGACCCTTATAAAGAACGGAGGCGGAGAGTGTGTTAGGAAGACACCCCACCGTGGCTGCTAAGCCAGGCACCATTCCTGCCCTCTGGGGGGACTGGTGCGCAGCCGAGCACACGCTCAGAATTGCTGATCCAAGCACGTGATTTTGTTCCGTGGGCTTCTGCCTTCCCTGCTGCACGGTCACCACTGGGGACTCGGGGATCCTCCCACCCGCAGAGCGCCTGCTGTCTGGGGAGGCTCCGGGGCAGCTGCTTCACCAGCTCTGCTCTAGCCTGCTCACTTCTCTCCACCCCCCAGAGGTAGATCAAGACCTCGCAGGCCCCCCCTCCTCCTCAGACACCACCTCCCATCTACCCCAGGCCTGACGGGCACTGGTGCCCTACGAGAGGCCCCACGCCAGCCTGTTCTGCCCAGACCCCGGCCAGGCCTTGTAAAGTTTGGGGTGTCCATGTTTCCTGCGTCAGATCCAATCTGAATGCCATTGAGCATCCACCACTGGCCAGACCCAGCTCAGCCCTCAGGCCTGGCCCAGCTACCTCACCAGGCCCTTCCCATCCCCACTATGCTGCTATTGCTGGCCACATTCCTGCCCCAGGACCTTGGCACTTGCAGTGGCCACAGCCTATACCCCCACTTCTCTCATCGAAGCCACACCGACCCCACCCCACGCCCTTGGTCACATGCTCTGTTCTGTTATCCGCTCAGTGTGAAAGGAGCCTGTGCTTTCCTTTCCTGCTTGTCTGTTGGCTGCCTGCCCACTAGAGGAGGGGCCCTCGTGAGGACGGAGCCCCCGTCTAGATCACCCCCAGTCCCCTTTCTGGAGCAGTGCCTGGGGATTGGACAGTCTCCTCTCCATACCTGTTCAGTGAATGGCCAATCCTCACAGCAGCCCTAGGACACCAGAGTCATGCCCCCAATTCACAGATGAGCCAGTGAGCCCAGGAGTGATGGGAGCCATGCTCCCACCCACAGGAGGCAGAGCCGGTCTCTTCCTCTTGTCCCCACGAAATATGTCCAGCTGACCCCAGTGCCACTGGTTCCTTATAGGGAAATGCAGAGGACAGGCTGAGTGGGCAAACACTCTGGCTTCCTACCGCCATCCCCAGGCTGAGTGCCCTCAGGGGCCCATAGGCAAAGCCCAGCATGGGGAGCAGGAGACCAGCAGGTCAGGCCTTTCCTCTTCTGTGACCTCCGGCAGACACACACCACCCCCCACGTGGGCCTCAGTTTCCCATATCGGCAATAAGAATGCCAGTTTGACTTAACACATCACTGTGTTCCCCTCCTGACACCAGAACCCCCAAGTCCAAGAGCACGCTGTGGGGTCACAGCAGGGGAAACGAGAGGCATCCACCTCCACCAGCCCCCAGAGCCCCACTGCCCTCTCTCCTCCCAGCGCGGCTCTGTCACTCGGCCTGGCACCCAGGAAGCAGCTGCGCTTTGTCCCCACCCACTAGCCTGTGCCTCCTGAGGACAGATCAGCCCTGTTCACAGCGAGGGCCCCTCAGTCCAGGACCCACCGTCTAAGGCCACAGGGGGCAGAGGGGGCAGAGCCAGCGTTTGCCCTTGACCCTTGGACAGCCAGCCACAAGCTCTGCCACGACCTTCGAGGTGTGCGGTCCCCACCCACTCGTTCTCAGGTCCTGCCCCCCACTCGCCCTCGCTGAGCTTCCCCGACGCCACACTGCCTGATGTTGGGACCATCTTCTCTGAAGGTGGCAAGTGTCAGACAGAGAGGTTTCCCAGGGAGTCATTTCTGCAGCTCCTCACAAAGGCAGGGCTCTGAAATGTTCCTTTAAAAAAAAGTTCTTCCACGAGGGGCTGCCATGAAAGAGGACGTGGAGCTCATTGTACACATTCCTCAACTGAACCCAGAGGGGACAGCAGGCCGGCCCCTCCACGGCATCTCTGCCCGGCCCCAGGCCACTGGGCTGAGCTCATGCAATTTTGGAGACATTGTTGACTCTGCAGATGGTTCCTGCATCTGCCTTTCGGAATGGGGGGGGGCTTCCTTTGGGGCTGGGGGAGAGCTGTGCTGTCTGCTTTTCCTTCCCTTCTCAGACACACTGCGGGGCCCTGGGGCTGCTGGAAGCTGGTTTCCATATCCACTCTTAGAGCTGGCCAGGTGGACAAAGGCCCACTGTGTCCACGGCCCAGGGAAGGCCCGGTGGTCCTGCTGCGATTTCTGTGTTCTCAGCAAGGACACCCACAATGGACACGGCACTGAGTCATCAATCACATCAGCCCAGCCCTTCCCTGGCCTGACCCCCAGCTGGTCCCCACAGAGGCGCCTGGAGACCACATTTGAATTCCCACGGCTGGCTCGTCTACGGAGTGCTGTGTGACCTTACACAAGTTACCTGAGCTCTCTGAGTCTCAAGGGTCATTTCCTGGCTTTACTAGAGAGGAAATAAATGTGCCTTCCTACCCAACATTAGAGTCATTCCACGGGAGTTGGGGAATGGGGAAGTGGGTCAGGGAAATGAGTCCACTGTGGTTTTTTCTCCTGGGTTGGGCACTCCTGGGCGTGGCTGGGCTTCAGCACAGGCTTCCTGCTGAGGAAGGGACCTCTGTCATGGCGCCGAGCCCTGGAAGAGGAGCTAGAGGCATGCAGGGAGTGGAGCAGGTGTGCAGGCACGCTCCAACGAGGGAGCAGAGCGGCAAGACAGAGGTCAGGAAGGCCCCAGCGGCCCAGGCCTGTCTTCATAACCTGCGGGAGCCTGTCCCCAAGCAGGGGACCCACAGGACAAAACGAGATCAACCTGCAGGATCTCCCGGAGGAAGATGCTCTGTTCCTCAGCAGGAAGGAAGCACCGTCTAGCATCGGAGCAGTGTGGAGCGGGGAGAAGTGGGCTTGGGGCTTGTGTCCACCCCACCCCATTTCTCGGGTGTTCGACGGCAGCTGGACCTGCTGGTGCACGTGAGGTCCTTGCCAAAGGGGCTGTGGCTCAGGTCCCATAGGGGACATCGGTGCTGACACAGACACTGTGGAGGGAGAACAAGTCACTCCTGGCGTTTTCCCCCGAGACTCGGACAGGGTGCCAGTGCCGGCCCGGGCTGACGGTGCTCTGTGACGGCGCTCAGGAAAATGAGCCACAGATGCCAGGGACTGAACACCCACCCCACCCACTCCCAGGAGCCTGTGCCCCACCCAGACTCTCAGAAGACATTCAACAAGTGCGTGTATGTTCTCGCCCAGGTTCTAGACACGGGGTTCTGCCCGGAGTGAGAGACGCCGCTCCTGCCCTCAGGACGCTTCCTGGCCAGGTTGTATGAATGGCTGCAGGTGGGGGACCCCAGCGCACCGGGACAGAGAGGCTGGGCAGGTGAGGCAGCAGGATCAGTACTGCCCTGGGCCTAGCAAACGCTTTGATGATGTGTGGGGTGGGGGTGCTGAGGCTGGAAGGGGTGAGGGCCCTCACTCCCCATCTCCTGCTGATATGCCTGGGCAGCAGCCCTTGGGCCCCAGGGTGTCAGACTTCCCAGCCTTTCACTGGCCAGGCTACCCATGTCAGACACGAAGGCCCCCACCCGTCAGCTGTAGGCTGGGCACGAGGGGTAGAGGGGGCAGGTGGGCATATCATGTGCCCATCAGCTGGGACAAGCATTGCCCCAGGCTTTCTCCACAGTCCACTGGGTGGCACCTCTCAGGACCTGGAGGAGTCCCTCCGCATCTCCTACCACGCACTGAATCCTCCCCGTCGCCTCTGAGGAGCAGGCTCTGCCGTGGCAGCAGCACGTCCCGTTCTGTCCCCCTCGCCTCCGACTCTCACGGAGGTTGACTCAGGAAGACCTCCCCGTCAGCCCGCGGTCCTTGAGCCCAAGGTGCACATACCGTGTAGACAAGCTGCAGGAAGGCTTGCATGAGGGGCCAGCCACGCCAGCCGGCCTGTACCCAGCACGCATTCAGTAGGTGCACAAAAAATGTCACGCACACTCACTGCCCCTGTCCCCTCCATTCACAGGGCCACCGTTCCAACGTTTACCCGATTCTAACAGTTAGTGATCTCATCTTTTGCACACGTGCCCTGCAAAGACTGCCTTTCCCTCTCCCCCTGATGACCCTGCATAGGCGCACAGGCAGGTTAGGGCGCCTAACCTGTGTCAGCTCCCCTGTGTCAGCACCCCCGCCACCGCCCCTGCCTAGACACCCCTGAATCCTGCAGGCCTTCCGCAGATGTGGTTTCTACAATCTACACCAGCCTGAGCACCTTTTTTGTTTGGGACATAATATCTGCCTGCCCCCCTACCTCCTCCACCCTGTGCCCGCACGTGAGCTAGGCTCTCAGCCCTGATGCCCACTCCACGCACTGCCGGCCCGGAGGGGAGGAGAGGGCAGGACCTGGGAGAAGGTCCGAGGGGGAGCTGAGACCTCACTGCAGCCCCCACAGCTGGGAAGATGGGATCCCAGGCTCTCCGAGAGCCCGCACTCCCGGTGTCTGCAGCCAGGGCCCCAATTCTCCACGCAGCCATCTTCCTGAGAAGCCAGATGCTCTGCTGCCTGCCTGCCTGCCTGGACTTCATCAGAATTCAGCAAAAGGGACATAAATAAATAAAGGAAACTCTGCTTCGCTCTTTCCTCCTAACGATCGCCAACATGCAGGCGCTTAAAGAGACAACATTTTTCCAGGAGGAACAATGGGCGAGAGGCGGCCAGACCGTGGAAGAATTTTCTGTCAGATATCATTGTTAGCTGCATTTTTTAAAAAACCAACCCAAGCAGGGGGGACGTCATTGAGATTTCTATCACACCCAGGAGGCCTCCTGCATTTCAACGTGTGTTTATTTGTTTGTTCTTGTCAATACGTTTGTGTCTGAAATTTTTAACACGCTTGCTTGCAGCTAGAAAAATTCCCCTGTCGGAGGGCAGCGTTTGAAAACACGATCTTTTTAATTTCTTTCAGCTGGGCTCCTATCGCTAGATCTGCGTTTAATATGGTAATATGGATTCCGTATTCTCGGTCCTGCCCGCCCCCAGCTCTGTGTGGCTGATCAGCCTGTTGGACAAGTGGGATTGTTCATGCTCAGAGCGGTTAGCAGCGCTCCAGGCCAGGCTGGCTTCAGACATGTGCCCCTCATCTTTTGGGCAGAGCCCCCGGACCCATTAGTCCTTCTTGGGCAGAACCTCCATGGCCACAAGGGTGAACTTCAAGGAGCAGTGTGCAGGGCCAGCAGGGTTCTCCCAGGGGACATAAGGCAGGGAGTCCAGGGACAGGAGGGCTGTCTGGCTCCTCACTCTGTGCTGTGTGACCTCAGCATTCCTCTCGCCCTCTCTGGACGGTACTGGAGCAGTCAAGGGCAGGTCCGACTAGGAGCAGGAAAATCACTGAGAAGGGCAACCGGCCCAGATCTTTTGTTTGAGGATCTCTGGTGATGCAGGACTATCAACCACCCAGACTCACCTCCATAGACTTTGGAGATGTCTGACCTGCCCCACAGTGAGCCAGGGGTCAGCACGAAACAGGCCAAGCCTGACCTCCATGGAGGTGGGTCCTCGGCTCCCACTGGCCCTCCTCCTCACCTTTGTGGTCTGGATGAGGCCACAGAGGCCCAGACAGGGTTTGCCACCTCACTTGCTCAAGCTATAGGCTTCCCAAATAAAACTCAGAGAGCCCAATTCAATTTTCATTTTACATAAGGAACAAATAAAACTTTAATATAAAGATGTCCCAGGTATTGCATGGGATAGACTGACCCTATAGAATTTTCATTGCTTATCTGACATGCAAATTTAACTGGAAGTTCTGTTTTTGTTTTGACTGAATCTGGCAACCCTACCAAACACAGAGGATATAGGCACCAGCACTGGGACCAGAGCCCAGACCCCAACCCAGCCCTCACCTCTTTCTCCAGCACCTCCCACCACCACCCCTTACGATGACCTCTGTCTGCAAAATTGTGCAGGGACCGAGGTCACTACAGTAGTGGTTTGGAGGAATTGTCTTCATCCTCCTCAGCTGTCAGCTCTTAAAACTCTGGAGCCAGAAGTGGACTCTGAACAAATCCAATGGCTCTTTATTCATCTTGGTGGCCCTCCCAGGGGCTAAAATAGGTGCTAGCATGCTATAAGCATCAAGAAAGATTTATTGAATGAATGAATGAATGAATGAATGAATAGGAGAGGGGCTGAGCTGCAATCCCTCTGATTGGCTCTTAGGAATGGAATTTATGGAGCCATGGAGGATGCTCGCATGAATGGAATTTTCCCACTAGGAGCAGCATCAGGCCTCCCTGCATTCTCCTCCCAGGCCTCATGAGCTGAGCAACAATAGACACAGGTTTTCTTCAATGAGAGTCTGATCAAGGGTGGGGGGAGCTCTGTCCTGGGTCAGCCCTGTGCCTGAGCCCCCCTGCCCACCCCACCCCCCAATACTTCCCTGTCCTGGCCCAGTCACTGCTTTGCAGAATCGATAGGACCACTGAAGCAGAAGAGGGTGGGGGCAGGAGAAGGTTGTGAGTGAGCACTGGGCCGTGTCCTAAAGTGCCAGCCAGATGGCCATCTGTGCAGTTTGGCCTCCCCAGGCCTGCTGGGGAAGGAAGTATGCAACCGAAGCCAGATGAGGGTGGGGATCCAGCCAAGTGCCTCTCTGCAGGCTCCTCTAAGCACATGCCACTTCCTCACCCAGCAGACGTACGTGAACGCGTGCATGTGCGCACTCATTTTACACACAAATTCTACTCGGTCATCCAGCTGGTCAGGTTGATGGATCTTGGGGGGAGAGGGGTGGAGAGGGCAGCTGCTCTGCTCAGACCCACACAAGTTCACAGTCCACCCTCTGGAGTACGAGGAATGCTCAGAGGACTTTCCAGACACCTCCTGAGCCCTGGACACTGCTCATAGTGGTCAGAGATGAGTGAAATATGGAAGAAGATGCCCCAAAGATAGGATAGTATCATGGGATCGCTCAGAACTCAAGAGTGGGAAGGTCTGGTTCTTTTTGGGATCACCTGAGCTCCCCAGAGAAACCTATAACCCCTTCTTCTTTTAGACCTAAGTTTCCACATCTATTGTGGAAGACCACCTATTGTTTTCACTAGCTGATAAGCATAGACAGAGAACCCCCCCCCCCCCCCCAAGGTTGGGTGCCTTTGAAGCCCTAGCAAAGGTCGGAGCTAGGCGCCACCTCTGTTTGTCCAGACAGTGGTAGCTAAAGTAACTTCCCCATTTATTATTATGTAAATCCTTGCTGATGGGCTAGTCTGCCTGTTGCCAGGGTCGCCTGCCTAAGGGCTATGCTATGGGTGTATCCCAGATCAAAAAAAGCTTGGTGAGGCCTGAGCATCAGTGGAGGTCCTTCCCCTTGAATTGGACTTGCCCACCTGGCCCCCCAATATTTCCAATTATCTCTTGTCTTTTCTCTTTCATTTGTGTGCGGCTCCGCTTCCAGGTCCTGAACCCTGAACCACGCGGGACGTGGAGGGAAACACACTCAACAATCTATAAAATGGAAAAGATCCTGCCCACCTCATTGGAAAAGAAAGCTCCCTGGAGGCTAGAAAGGGCCAGACAGAACTCACAGTCTCTGCTTAGAAAGGAATCTTTTCTATTTTCATTGGCTGTGCTATGTGTCCACACAGCCCGGGGTCCAGTGCTGTGCAGAATGGACCCAAAGAGCTCAGATGCTAGAGAAGTTGCTACAGGCTGGTCTCATGTGTCGCACCAGCCTGTCACCTCCCTGGTTCTGCCCATTGGATCTCTATTAATGTAGCCCCTGACTCTCACAGAACTCACAGTCAGCTCCAAACCTGTGCCTGTTTCCACGCTCTGCTGCTAACATTCCAGCCCTTGCCTGGGTGGGCCTGGGGCCACAAGGTGCCCTGTTCCCAGGCCTTCAAACATCCTCTCTAGGAGGGCACCTCTGCCAGACCTGGTTGAACCATGTTCCTGAGCCAGGAGAGGATTAGAGGCCCCCACTGCGCCGGAGCTGGGGATTTGGCACAGAAAACCCTTCCCTTTCAGCGGGGCAGAAAGGAGAGGGAATGGAGCCAATGGCCCCAGGGCTTCCTGAAGAAACTTCGCCTCCTGTTTCCTAAGCTTCTGCTGATGGAGCAGACTTCCCCAGCCCTTAGTTACCCTGCGATCCGGCACCACATGGGCCACAGGGGCCAGCTTGGGGGGGGGGGGGGGGGGGGTCAGGGACAAGGCTCCCAGCCCAGGTTACTTCCCCCACCTCACCACTCACCCAACCTGCTGGTGGAAACTCCTTCCTGGGGCCTTATCTCCTCCATTGTAGAGGTTGTCGAATGGAACAGGTAAATAGGGCTGGTCCAGTGAAACATCGGAGCTGAATGGGTCTTAGAGAAGCAGATTCTGTGTGGAGAAAGGGCACCAGGCATCCCTCCTTTCTTATCTCCTCTCCCTCCAGCACACTCACTCTCACACACAGGCCGTACCACCCTAAGGTGAACTCTGGTGAGCCTCACCAAGCTTTTATTGATTTTACTGGCCTTGATCGAGCCAGTAAACCAGGCTCACATGTCAGAAGACAGAGGAAACCACCTTGAAAGGCCCTCCACAGCCAAGGCTGGCACAATGTGAGCAACAAGATAAATAATGAGCGCGTCCAATTATAACTCATAAATAAATATTCACAGGTCCATATGGTTATAAATAAATAACTGAATAAGTAAATTAATGAGGGCAGCTCTTCCTATGGAAGAATTCCAAATAATAAATGTTGGATGAATGAGGGAAATTTGAAAATTCACCTTTACAACATCACAAGAATAATTATTGCAGGCAAGATGCTAAAAGGAATGGGTTAAAGTTTGAAGAGAAACAATATTTGAATTGTCACCAAGTGTCTCCTCCAAGATATTTATCATCTATGAAGGGGTGGGGATACACCATAATCTGCAGTGAGAAACCCATCAGATGGCACCTTAACCAGAACGTCAAGGTTAACATCAGTAATAAGACATATCGACATCACATGCGCCTGATGCACTGAGAAAGGCACATCACTCAGATGGCATTCGTGCCCAACATACATAATCTCAATCTCATTGCTAGGGGAAGAGACAAGCACAGATTGCGGGCCTCCTGCAAAATAACTGCTCGGTCCTCTTTCAGGCCGTCGTGGTCACAGATCTGGAGGGATGGACACATGACAGCTAAATGCCACATGGGCTCCTGGACTGGATCCTGCGACAGGAAAAGGACATTAATGAAGGAACCTAGTGAAATCTGCATCAAGTCTGGGGTTGATTAGCAGTATTTCCCAACATTAATTTCTTGGTTTTAATCATCATAAATTATCTAAGATGCTAACGTTAGGAAAAGCTAGGAGAACGATATTCAGGAACTGTTGGTACTATATTTGCAACTTTCTTATTTAAAATAAAACATTAAAAATAAAATATCAGCCCATATTCCATTCTTGGGGCTCTTCCTTGGTGCCAATCAACAGACTACAGTGGTTCCTCCCAGGAGTCCATCCCTTAATAAATGGTAGGGCCTCTTTGCCAGGTGTTTATGTATTCAATATCAGTGCATCCTCACCATGACCCTCTGAAGGAGGTATTAGTAACCTTTGCAGATAAGGAAACTGAAGTCTAGGGGCACCAAGTAGAAAGTAGAGGCACCAAAAGCCCATCTAAATACAGTCTGTCTGATGCAGCAACTCAGAGGAGGGAGGCCTTTGCTCAAATGCAGGAGCTCACAGAGCAGGTTGCAGGCATATGACAGGGCATCAAGGGTAATGCCTTTTGGTCCTTTGGAGCATGGCATTTAGATGGCACCTACCCTAATCCAAGCACAAAGCTGGTCCTTTAACAGTAGGGTGGTGGTTAAGAACAAGCTTCTAGCCCTAAACGGTTTGGCTCAGTGGATAGAGCGTCAGCCTGGGGACTGAAAGGTCTCAAGTTCGATTCCAGTCAAGGGCATGTACCTTGGTTGCGGGCACATCCCCAGTAGGAGGTGTGCAGGAGGCAGCTGATCGATGTTTCTCTCATCGATGTTTCTAACTCTCTATCCCTCTCCCTTCCTCTCTGTAGAAAATCAATAAAATATATTTTTTTAAAAAAAGAACAAGCTTCTAGATGGCCTGGGTACAAATCCCAAGCTGGCTACTTATTTATGGTGTCCTTTCAAACGTTACTTAATCCCTCTGTGCCCAAGTCTGCTCCTGTGTAAAATGAGGCGAATATTTAGTATTTACAGCCTGGCTCTAGCAGTCAAGGACCACGAACACTTATGCACACTCCGTAAGTGTTCACCATCACTTTTGTCTTCACTCTCGGCGGCTCTCCTCAACCACCTGCAAAATGCCATCTTGCTGAATGGATTTCTCTAAGCTCACCATTGAGAAAAGGCCCAAGCAAAAGCTAAGAGTGCGCTGGAGTAAGAAGCAGAGAGGGGCGTCATCTGGCTGTCATTATCAACTGAAAACCCTAAACTGGGTAATGGCCACCAGTCATCTATGGGCACGGTAGAATTTCAAAATGGCAAAGTAGGAAAAGAGCTCCAGAATAATCCAATCCCCTATGTCTTTATCAATTTGAATTTCATATAATTTTTTATAAGTAATATTTGTTTATTGTTTCTTCCAATACTATTTTGTATTAATTTCAGGTGTATAGCATAGTAATTAGATAATTATGTACTTTACAAAGTGTTTCCCTGGAGATTTCAAGTACTCACCTAGCACCATTCATAGTTGGTGCTGGGTGAGTCACTTTACATCCCATGACTATTTTACAACTACTAATTTGTACTTCTTACCGTAACCCCTTCACCTTTTTTACTCAGTCCCCCAACTCCTTTCCCTCAGGCAACCATCAGTCTTTTCTCTGCATCTGAGTCTGTTGTAGTTTGTTTGACATAGGGGTGCATATATCCTCTCCAATTAGTCTTTGGGGATTCTCCAGGCATATGTATACTCAGAAGTAGAATTGTTGGGTCATAAGTCAGTTCTATTTTTAATTTTTTGAGGCACCTTCTCACTATTTTCCATAGAGGCTACATCAATCTGCATACCCACCAACAGTGCACAAGGGTTCTCTTTCTCCACATTTTCACCAGCACCAATTTGTTGATTTATTGATGATAGCTATTTTGACAGGTGTGAGGTAACATTCCATTGTGGTTTTAATTTGCATCTCTCTAATGATTAGTGATGTGGAGCATCTTTTCATATGTCCATTGGCCATCTGTATGTCCTCTTTGGAAAAGTGTCTATTCAGGTCCTCTGCTCATTTTTTAACTGGACTGTTTGGTGTTTTGGTGCTGAGTAATATGAGTTTTTTATAAATTTTGGACATTAACCTTTATCACTGGCAAATATCCTCTGCCGGTCAGTAGGTTGACTTTTCATTTTGTTGATGGTTGTCTTTGCTGTGCAAAAGCTTTTTAGTGTGATGTAGTCTCATTGGTTTATTTTTTTCTTTTGTTTTCCTTGCCCAAGGAAATATAGTAGAAAAAATATTGCTAGGATAAATGTCGTAGTGTTTATTGCCAATGTCTTCTTCTAGGAGTTTTATGGTTTGGGGTCTTACATTTAAGTTTTTAATTCATTTTGAGTTTATTTTTATTCATTTTGTGTTTTATTTTTTTAAGATTGCTGTGGCTAGTCTGGGTCTTTTGTGGTTACATATAAATTTTTAGAATTGTGTTAAATCTATAGATTGCTTTGGGTAGTATGGACATTTTAACAATGTAAATTCTTTGTACCCATAAGCATAGTATATGCTTCCATATATTTGTGTCTTCTTCAATTGCTTTCTTTATTGTCTTATAATTTTATTTTATTTTATTTTATTTTTGTTAATTCTCACCCAAGGATATTTTTTCCATTGATTTTTAGAGAGAGTAGAAGGGAATGAAAGAGGAGGAGAGAGAGGAAAAAACATGGATGTGAGAGAAAAACATCAATTGGTTGCCTCACACATGCACCTGGACTGGGACAGGGAGCAAACCCAGTGAGGGCATTGGGAATTGAATCTGGGACCCTTCAATACTCGGGTAGACACTAACCATTGAGCACATCAGCCAAGGTGTCTTACAACTTTCTAAGTACAAGTCTTTTACCTTTTTGCTTAAATTTATTGCTGAGTGGGTGTTGTTGTTTTTTTTTAATGCAAGTGAAAATGGGATTGTTTTCTTTGTTTCTCTTTCTGATAGTTCATTATTGGTATATTAAAATGCAACCAATTTCCAAATATTTATATCCTGCTACTTTACTATATTTCAGTTCTAGTAGTTTTTGTGGAATCTGCAGAGTTCTCTGTATATAATATCATGTCATCTGCAAATAATGACAGTTTTACTCCTTCCTTCCAATTTGGATGCCTTTTATTTCTTCTTATTTGATTGCTGTGGCTAGAACTTCCAATTCTATGTTGAATAAGAGTGGTAAAAATGGACATGCCTGACTGTAAATATCCCCCTTTATGTCTATCAATATTTGCTTTATCTATTTAGGTGCTCCTATGTTAGGTGCATACATTTTTACAAGGGTTATATCTTCTTATTGGATTATTCCCTTTATCATTATACTAGAGGCCTGGTCACGCATTCATGCACATTGAAAGAAAATTAATTAGAAGGTGGCCAGCGGGGCACAACTGGAGGAGATGGGCCAGACACACCCTGGAGCCAACCTCCTGCGGTCTCTCCCCGGCCAGCCGCACCTGGGATGGCACCAAGTCTCGAAGGGCAACTGCAGGGTGAGCGAGGTCCTTCCGGCAGGTGGGGTCCCTCAATCTGGCCTGCGGGATCGGGCTGAAACCAGCAGTCCGACATCCACCGAAGGGTCCTGGAGTGCGAGAGGGAACTCTGTAAAGTTGCTGTTGCTCGGCAGCTCCTGCATTGAGCATCTGCCCCCTGGTGGTCAGTGCACATCATACCTACAAGCCAGTCAGCCGGTCAGCCGTTCGGTCGGTCGCTTAGCCTTTTATATATATATATAGATAGATAGATAACGTCTGTATTCTCATGTCAACTATTGTATTCCTTGTTTCTGACTGGTTCTTTTTTATTTCTATGTCCTTTTGTATGCTGTTAAAGTTCTCACTAAGTTTCCCTAGCATCCTTATAATCATTGTTTTGAGCTCTATATCTGGTAGATTGTTTGCTTCCATTTTATTTAGTTATCTTTCTGGCAATTTCCTCTGTTCTTTCCTTTGGAAACATGTTTCTTTGTCTCCCCATTTTGGCTGCCTTTCTGTGTTTGTTTCTGTATATTAGGTAGATCTAATGTCTCCCAGTCTTGGAAGGGTGGCCTTATGTAGTAGGTGTCCCGTGGGGCCCAAAGGCACAGTTTCCCTGTTCACCTGAGCCAGGTGCTCCAGGAGTATCCCTTGTGTAGGTTATGTGAGCCCTCCTGCTATAGCTGAGTCTTGACTGCTGTTGGCACTTCCATGAATGGGGTTGACCCTCAGGCTGGTTCACTGTGAGGACTGGCCACAACCACAGTGTACAAACTGCTGTGCAAAGGCTGACCCTACGAAGCAGAATTCGCCCCAGCAGGGTCGGAAGCCTGCCAAAACCTCCCTTTGGGTTTACTGCTTGCAGTTTAAAGCCAGCCACCAGGTATGTTGGTTCTGGGGCCTCATAGGAGAGACTCTGGTGCGAGTCAATGTCAAACACTGCCTGTGACCAGCCCTGGGCTATCTGTTAGGAGCCACAAAACAAACTACAGTTGGCAATTGCCTGTGTTGGGCCTGGGGAAACATGGGAGGGGCCAAGCTGTGTACCAAGACTGGCTGCCTCTAGGACTGGGATTGGGGCAGGTCAGCAAAAGGCTCAAGGCACCCCAAGACCTGCCCTTGCCTGCTGGCTGCCCATTAGTCTCAGCCACCGAAAGAGCCTCAGGCAGCACATGAGTTGTATGAAGTGTATTCTCAGGGAGTCACCAGGTGAGGGTGAGTAGTTCACCAGGTTAATACAGATTTAAATTCAATACCAGTGCTGGGTCTGAGGCCACTCAGTGAAAGTCTCAGCGTACACCAAAGCCAACTATCACCCACCTGGGGCCTGTGGAAAACCCAAGCCCCTATTAACTTGCTTGTGGTCCACAGGCAGAGGTAACCAACTGCCCCAGGCATGACCAACCTTTAAGGTTAATTTTTAAAAGAGAAAGAAGAAAATGGAGGGGAAGAAGAGAGAGGAGGGGGAGAAAAGAAAGAAAAGTTGTCATCTGATTATCTCACCAAAGAATCCTAAAATCCCTGAAATTTTTATTATGATTCAGAATGCTACTGCACATCAAAATCTAGGCAATGTTTGGTTACTACTAGCTCTATAAAAGCACAATTTTTTAAATGCATGAAATGAATTTAAAAAAAAAGCCGAGCCTATGTTTGCAATCCTAAATATGGAATTGCTATGAGCACTGGTTCTCTTGAGTGTTGTGGTCTCTTAAATATCAGAATTCTCATCACCTTGATCGAAACCAATCAATGACTTTCTCCAGGTCTATATGTGGGCACTTCTGTAGTAATCAGGCTGATTAAACTGATTATAGGACTGCAGACATCCATACTTTTGCATAACTAATAGGTTGGTTTTAGCTTCAATGTTTTGAGGATGTACATCTTGCATCCAAGTATATGCAGACCTCCTGCCACAAGTGCCAAGAGACAGCCTCTCAGTGGGATACAAGGTACATATCCTTACGCTCTGTTTTATGTGGGCTTTGCCACAGACGGAGGTCTCACCTGCATTTGTCTCTAGCCATTATTTGCTTCAGTGGCCTGAGCTATAAAGTGGGAAGGTTGAGTGAGGTCAGTAGTTTTCAACCCTTGGTGCATATTAGTATTACCAGAGAAAAAAAATTTAAAATACCATGCCCCTAATTAAGTCAGAATATCTGGAGTGATCCCAGGTATCAATCTGCTTTAAAAACATATCCGGGAATAGCTCCTTCTAGACCTGATAGATTAAATGGCACCATAATAGTTCACCCATGGTATAAGCTTATTATGGGTGCTATAACAAAGTACCACAAACTCAGTGGCTTAAAAAACATAAATTTATTATTATGTAGATCTGAGTTTAGAAGTCGAAAATGGGTCTCAGTGGGCTAAAATCAAGGTGTCGGCAGGGCTGCATTCCTCTAGAAAGTATAGGGGGGAAAATCATTTCTTTGCCTTTTCCAGCTTCTAGAAGCCACTGCTTTCCTTGGCCCATGTTTTCCTTCTTCCATCTTTTTTTTTTTAATATATTTTATTGATTTTTTACAGAGAGGAAGGGAGAGAGATAGTTAGAAACATCGATGAGAGAGAAACATCGATCAGCTGCCTCCTGCACATCTCCTACTGGGGATGTGCCCGCAACCCAGGTACATGCCCCTGACCGGAATCGAACCTGGGACCTTTCAGTCCGCAAGCCGACACTCTATCCACTGAGCCAAACCGGTTTCGGCACCTTCTTCCATCTTTAAAGGCAAAAATATCAGGCCAAAACCTCTCACACTGCCACCTCTCTGGTTCTCTCTCTTCTTCTTTACTCTTCTACTTTTGGGCCCATCTGGATAATCCAAGATAACCTTATTTCAAGCCATCTTACTTCCCCTTCGACATATAAACTGACATATGACTCACAATCTTAATTCCCCTTTGCCATATAACCTAACATATTAATTGGTTTCAGAGATTAGGACATGAATCTTTAAGGGATCATATCCTGCCTTCCACAAGATCTAAAACAATTAGGAAAAAAACATGGAAAAAATATGTAAAGCAACTGTTTTCAGACATTGGACAATAGTCTACACAGTCCCTGAGAAAAAAGAAACAAAGGAGGTGAGCCCGGTGACTCCAAATATTTCTGCCCAGAGGCACTTATTGGACTTGGCAAAGTTTCAGGAGAATCCACGCAGAGCAAGTAGTCTGCATGAGCTGAGGAGATGGTGATGAGAGTTTGAGAAGGCTGACACTGCTGGGCTTTGTGGGACAGAGAAGTGAAGAGGAAGGATCTATGCAGAAAAAGAGCTCCAGCAATCTACACAGGTATCCCCTGCGTCTGACTGAACACGCAGCTGTGGGAGTGTAGAGCGATACTCCATGAGGCCAGAGAGAGAACAATTACCAGAGAAGGAACAACTACTGGGAAAATGCCAGCTAAACAAATACTGAGGCTCAGCGGGGTTGAGGACATCTGAGTTCTAACCAAGGAGAATAGAGAGACCTAATTGAGTACTCAGGGCTTTCAGAAGAATTAAGGGCACACCTTCATAGTATGACTAAGCCAGCCCCAGAGTAAAGGCTGATCTAGATACGGCTTCCATGCTTATAAACAAGTCTCATGAATATGAGGTGATCTGAAGGCAAACTAACTAGCTTCAGAGCACAACTCCGTGCACTTCATAGAAGAAAACAAAGTCCAGATACTCAACAACCTCACACGTAATGTCCAGCATCTAATAAAAAATAACCAAACAAGCAAACGCAGAATAATGTGACCTAGCCAATAAAATAAATTTATAGAATCAAGCCCAGAAATTACAGAGCTAATAAATTAGTATAGAAAAACTTTAAAGCCGAAACCGGTTTGGCTCAGTGGATAGAGCGTTGGCCTGCGAACTGAAAGGTCCCAGGTTCGATTCCGGTCAAGGGCATGTACCTGGGTTGCGGGCACATCCCCAGTAGGAGATGTGCAAGAAGCAGCTGATCGATGTTTCTCTCTCATCGATGTTTCTAACTATCTATCTCTCTCCCTTCCTCTCTGTAAAAAATCAATAAAATATATTTAAAAAAAAAAAAAAAGAAAAGAAAAACTTTAAAGCCGCTATTATAAATATTTTAAGGGTTTAAGAGAAACATAAGCAAAATAAAGAAAGAAAACTATTTTAAAGAAAACCTGAAGCATATAGCACCCGAAATTACAATATCTGAAGTTTAAAATTCATAGGGCAAGCTCAAGAGCAGATTAGACATTCCAGAAAGAAAATATAAGTACATTTTTAAAAAGGCAAGAGAGACTATCCAAACAAAAATGAGATAAAAAATAGCTAATAAATTAAACAAACCTTCAATGGCATGTAAGACCATATTAAGTTGTCTGTTATATGTGTAATTTGGAGACCCAAAGAAAATGAAAAGAACATAAATATCATTTGCAGAAGTAATAGCTGAAAGTTTTCTAAGTTTCATTAAACATATAAATTGGCATGTTCAAAAAAGTCAACAAACCCCAAGGCAGAATAAATACAAAGAATATCACATCAAGGCACTTTATAATCATGTTTTTGAAAACCAGCAACAGTGAGGAAATCTTAAAAGTAGTCAGAGAAAAAATACTCATCAGGTATAGGAGAATATAACTAAAAAATTACAAACACTACCTTGCTGAATCTATGCAAGCCAAAGGATAATGGAACAATATCGCTAACGTATAGATAGGAAGGGGGAAATGATTATCAATCTAGAATTCTATATCAAGTGAAAATATCCTTCCAAAGTAAAGGCAAAATGAAGAATTTTCAGACAAATAAAAGCTTAGAGAATTCATTATCACTAGCAGACTTGCGTACGAATTATTAAATACAGCTCTTCTGGCTGAAGGAAAATATCAGATGAAAATGAAGTCTATACAAATGAATGAGGAATACTGGAAATGTGAACTATGTGGGTAGATTTTTAAAAACTTACGCATTTTTCTCACTTCCTTTAAAAGATAGCTGACTGCTTAAAATAAAAATAGAAATGAATTGCGGGATTTATAATGTATGTGTAAGTAAAGTGTGTGACACCAATAGCACAAAGGACAGGAGGGGAAAGAAATTATTCTGTTGCAAGATTTTTATATCAGACATAAAGTAGTATAATATTCTTGGAAAGTAGACTATGGTAAGTTAAACATATATATTACAAACTCTGGAGCAATTACTAAAAACATAAAACAAAGAGGTATGTTAATAACCATATAGGGAAAATAGAATGGAGTCCTTAAAAGTACTGAATTGATACAAAATAAGAGACGGGGAACAAAGAACAGATGAGAAAAATAGAAAATAAACAGCAAGATGATATATTTGAATCCAATGTATCAATTATCATATTTAATGTAAATTTTCTGAACATTCCAATTCAAAGGCCCCAAACTGACAGACTAGATAAAAAAAAAAAAGCAAACTACATGCTACTACAAGACATCCACTTTAAATATAAAGACCAGCCATGAGGCTCAGTGGTTGAACATCGATCCATGAACCAGGAGGTTACTATTCAATTCCTCATCAAGGCAAATGCCTGGGTTTGGGGCTTGATCCCCAGTAGGGAGGGTGCAGGAGGCTGCGGATCCGTACTCTCTCATCATTGATGTCTCTATCTCTCTCTCCCTCTTCCTTCCTCTCTCTGAAATCAATGAAAACATATGTGAAAGAATAAGTAAATAAATATAAAGACACAGGCAGGTTATAAATGATGGATGGAATAAAATATACCACACAAACACTAATTATAAGAAAGTTCTACTATGTCAATAATACCTCAATAAAAGTAATAATAAATATTTTAATTTAAAAAAAGTTGTATTGACTACACTGATACAAGTAAAATAGACTTCATAAAAAGGAATACATCAAGGGTAAAAAGGAACATTACATAATGATAAGGGGTATGATAATGATAAATAGTAGAACAATTTTATGCCATAATCAACAACTTAGACAAAATGTACAAATTCTTTGAAAAACACAAACTACCTAAACTCACTCAAGAATGAATTTAAGAACTGAATTGCCTATATCTAGTAAATAAATTTAATTTGTAGTTATAAAACTTCCCACAAAGAAAGTACTAGACTCCAATAGTTTCTTTGGCAAATTCTATTTTTAAAATAGGTAGAAAAAAAATACCATGCCTATTAATCTTTCAGAAAACCCTTCCTAACTAATTTTATGAAGTCAACTTATCCTGATACCAAAACCAGAAAACGATATTAAAATAGAATACCACAGACCAATACTCTTTATGGGGCAAAAATACTTTTTGAGTATGAGCAAATTGTATTCAACGATATACAGAAAGATAATACACCTGACCCAGTGGGATTTATCCGAGTAATAATGGTCAGTGTAATGTTCCAATATCAGCAAAATCATGATATCTCAATGGAACCGCCCCCCGCCCCCCCCCCCCCCCCCCAAAAAAAAATCTTTTGGCACAATTCAGCATCATTTCTGGTAAACACTCGCAGTAGAGTGGGAATATATGCATTCACTTCCAGGCCGCTGACCCCCAGGCCTCAGAGCGTGGTAGCTCTCAGGAATCTGAAACAACCCTTTCCTTCATTCACAGGGAGAGCAACTGAGGCCCCGACACTTTTCCAGTCACACAGCAACGGGGAAGCCGGACGGGGCCGCAGCCAGGGCACCGGACTCTGGGCCTTCAGGACTGGTAGACACGGGAAAGCAGTCACCACCCATCACCAAGCACAGCAGGTCCCAGCATCACCCTGGGGTTCCTTCTGATTACAAACATTCCCAAACTTACCAAAGGTAGACATAGGACCATTGATGCCACAGGCATACACCGTCACCTAGATTTAACAACTGCTAACATTTTGCACTATTTGCTTCATGTGGGTTTGTTGTTGTTGTTTTTTTTGCTGAACTATTATAAAGCAAATCACAAATATGATATTTCACACCTAAATTCTTCAGAATATATTTCTTAAAAATTAAAGCATATATCTATGTTAATTTCAAGTTATGAAGGCACCTAACAAGACTGTTAATAATCTCTTAAAATCCAGTGCCCACCTGGGTTGGTAGCAGATGCTGCTGGCATCGCTCCCTAGGAGGCAGCGCAGCCGCAGTGGGCAGCACCCTTACACGCCAGTGCTTCCCACTCAGGCGCCTGCATTTCCATCTGTGGGCAGGTCCGTGTTGCTGGACCCTGCTCTCCTCTTAATGGGATCCCAAACTAATCAATATTCAGATTTTTCCAATTGTTTAAATGACCTGTGTTTTCAATAGGTCAAAACCGGGAGCCTAAACAATGTGTTGGGGGAGCGGGGGGGGGGGGGGAGCAGTCAGGGTTGATGAGAAGGCACCCTCAGTTCTGCCACTTGCCCTGGGCTGCTTGACCAGTGGGATTGGCCACCTCTGGCTTTGCCCATTCAGTTCTCAGTCCCCTTCCTATAGGAGCCACCCACCCTGATCCTCCACTGAAGGCCCCGGAGGGGCAAGCGAGCCGGGCCTCTGCAATTGGGGTCCCCCACTCCCCTGGCCATGGGTATGTGCTGTGCAGCAAGCTTTGTTCGGGAGTGGGCACAAGGCCCTGGTGAGCCAAGGAGAGCCAGCACCAGGATTTGACTAAGACCATTAGAGAAGACAGGCTGTGAGCCTGGAGCTTCCGGGGCCACTTCTGTCACTGTGTGGGCTCAGCCAGCCTGAGGATGGAGTCCATACAGAGGAACGAAGGCTGAGACGGAAGCTGACAATTCTATATGGTACCAGGTCCAGTCATGCCTGACTGCTGCATGTATGCCGATAACCTGGCTTTGGCTTGAGCCAGGCTGAGCTGAATTTCTCTCACTCCCAGACAAAATGCACCCTTTGCTGGGATCCCCTGGTTCTCCAACTCAGTGGCTCTGCCTGCGTGGTGCTCAGATGGTCACCCCGGTGCTACAAAAGGCTGCCTTGGACAGATGCAGGACTCACAAGAAAGCCGGCCAAACCCACTCCACCATCGTCCCTTGCCTCCTTCCAGCCCGTCTTCCACACGGTCCACAAGAATGGCCTGTGTGCCTACCACCGGCTTTACAGGAAGCAGAGCCTTGACACTGCGGGCGTTATACCCACTGTTTCAGCAGGTGTGAGTTCCCTGGAGCTCCACAACACAGGGTGGCTTACACTGTGCTGAGGCCCGAAATGCAATATGAGGCTAGTGAAAGGAGCAGGCCACTTCCCTATGAGTGAGCCCAGTCCACCGCCTCCATCCTCCTCCCTTGAAGGGGGAATTACATGCTATGGGAGAGGCCGGCCACTTGGGGACTCAGAGGTGCTTCGGAATAGTTCCCTTAGGGGTGCCACGGGCTTCTGCTGGTAGGAATATAGCTACTGCTGGTTGAGCACCTTCTTCTGTGCCAGGCGCTGTGCCAGGTGTCACACATGGATGCCACTATGCCTTCTGAAGACAGTCCAGAGAGAGGGACCATTGTCCTTATCCGACAATTGAGGACACCCAGGTCTGGAGAACTAAGTGACTTCCCAAGGTCACAAAACATTTGTGATGGCTCTGGCATTCAATTTTAGGTCTGGAAAACATGCTTTTCCCAGAGTGCCTCTCTTTCCCCACTAACTAAGGGGGTTCAGTAAGTATGTATAGGGTTGTGAACAGAATTCAAACTGTCTACACACTGACCCTCTGGCCAGTAAATTGGAAGGCGAGACCACAAGGACGTCATCCATGTAGACACGGAGCGTGTCTAGAGAACCAGGGCTTCCCAAACGGGCTGGGGTTCTGAGCGGGCACCGAGCATCCCTCCACTTCAGTGAGAGCCCTAGGTGTCTGGTGATGAGGCACTGCTGACAGCTGTGCCATGGGGACCTCACAAACATAGACCACGGCTGTGACACTCAGGCTGAAGGGGAGGCGCAGCAGCATCTCATCACCAAACAAGGTGAGTCCACGTGGAGGCCCAGGACGGTGGGACCCGAGGAGGTGAAGGGACGTGACTCCTGCCCACAGCCGCAAGCAGAGTGTTTTCAAAGCAACTAATACTTTCGGGATGTTTTTATCGGCGCCGGGACCATGGGTAGGTGCTGTGGAGCAGGTCACACTCTTTAGGGAAATGAGACATCCCCATCTTTATTATCATTTCACTGCTCTGCACCATCACTGCCACACAATTAATGAATAGAGCTTTCAAGACATCAACGCAAAGCACAGAGAAGAGATAGCCTGGGGACGTCTTCAAGGTCTGCTGCCAGCGGCCACTGCCTGGTTGGCCAGGGATCCCCGTGCACCACTCTCGCCCCTGGGAGAGCCCTCTGCTGGGCAGGCAGAGCAGCCTTCGCCTGGACCTGGGGGAAGGCTTCCGGCCCTGGGCTGGGGATCAGAGCACCATGGAAGGCGGATGCCTCCATTTCCTCACCAGAAAGTGGGGATAGTAATTGTATTTTCTCATCGTCTTCTCGTGATGATCCTGTGGATATAAATAATGCATATAGAGTGCTAGATTTAGCTAAAACTGTTCCCGAATGTGCTGTGTTGTTATTATTCTCGCCTCGTCTGAATGCTGATTCTACTTGCAGAGATCCATAATGACACGGTGTGGGAGCCGGAAGAGCCCGTGGAGGCCCCCAGCCAGTCAAACCCCTTTATTCCACAGACGTGAGAAAAAAGAGGCCCAGAGAGGTCCCAGCACTTAGGACGGTCACACAGGAGTTAATCTAGATCCAAGACAAGCTGGAGCCCAAGCTAGCAACCCGCTCCCCATCCGCACACTTGGCAGTTCCTCAGACTGCGGACATGGTGAGTCCAACAAGAACTGCGGATTCTTTCTTTTAAAGATTGATTTGGATGTTTTGAGGCGTGTGAAACCAGCAATTTTAATCAATTTTTCAAAATTGCTAATTTCATCCATCCAAGGAACTCACACACAAACAGAAGGGCTGATTGAAATTTAAATGGCGGCGGGCTTGTTAGCGGCAGGCACCAGGCGGGTGTTTTCATATGCGAGCCTGCAACTGCGTCCGGGCCTGGCAGCCAGGCAGCAATCTCGCAGCCACTCGGAGGCATTAAGAATTCAGGCAGCCAAAATGAGAGGCAACAACGCGAAATGATAAAACAAAGACAGATCATTATTAGCGCCAACATGATGTGTTCCTGTGTCCTCCGATCTCATTTAGAGCCCTGCCCGCCGTCTATTGAAACTGTAATTAGGCTGATAGGAACCAGAGGATTAAAGTAACTTTCTCCCCCGAATTGCGGGGATTTCAAATGAGCGAGATGGGGAGGAGATAAACCTGAGAGCGATTTTAATATTCTGGGCTGCAGCTCCCAGACCGCACAGGCTGACAGACAATGGCTGGCTCCTGCCCCAGGCAGACGGGGAGAGATGTGACATGGCTGCCTGCCCCACCTCGGGTGGCAGGTCCTCTCTCCCCCCAGACACCTGGCCTTCCTTCTTGACACCCCCGACTCCTCCTTCTCTTCTCAGGTCTGACCCAGAACCCCCTGGCCAACCCATCCCCCTCGCTCCTGCAGCCTCTGCTGGCCGGACCCCCTCCCAGCACAGCCCCCAGCTGTTGTGACATCTCCTGCTGGTCTGGAAGCTCCAGGAGGGCAGGGGCCCCAGGGCTCTCACCTTGGCCTCTGCGCCTATATTTAGATGCCAGTTTCCCGCCTCACTGGCCCCTCATGGTCACCTTTCTTACCTCTTCTCTCTTTAAAACCATCGGGGCCCACTCCCCCACCTACAGGAGAAAGGCAACCCTGGCAAAGCATTGAAGTCCTTTCCATCTGTGCCCTCCTGCCCCAGGCTGGCACACGGGGACCACTTGCCTACCCTCACATGATGCCTGCCTCACCCCTCTGGCTGGTGTGCACCCTGCTCCAGCCTCCCACTACTTCATGACGCAAAATTCTACGTGTCCTTTGATATGTTCTGAGAGGTACTAGCCGGAGCCCATGGAAGTCTGTCATTCCCTCCTCAAATGCCCATAGGACCCTGTTCAGACGTGAGCTGGAGCCCTCCTCCAAGCTGTGGCCCTCTGTGGGGGACCACGGGTGACCCTCCCCTGGACCTGAAGCTCTGCGAGGGGAGGGCCCCGACCGCAGTCAGCCTCACATTGGTGGAAACCAGTGCTTGGCCAGAAACATGGAATTAAAATTTGTTTCAACACTGACCAGCCTGGACATGGCATTTGGGGCCCCAGGGGCAGCCACGCTGGGGAACTCAGACTGCCCCTCCCTGTACCTGCTTTTCCATGAAGATCTCAACCCAGAGAGGGAATCCTGTGCTTGTGTATGCATGTGTGCATGTGTGTAAGAGAGTGAGTGTGTATGGTGTGTGTGCGTGCACACATGTAAAAGAGCGAGTGTGTATGTGTGAGTGTATGGGTGTGCCTGCATGTATGCATGTGTGTGTATGTAAGAGAGTGAGTGTGTATGTGTGAGTGTATGGGTGTGCATGCATGTATGCATGTATGCATGTGTGTGTGTGTAAGAGAGTGAGTGTGTATGTGTGAGTGTATGGATGTGCATGTATGTATGCATATGTGCATGTGCATGTGTGTATGTAAGAGAGTGAGTGTGTATGGGTGTGCATGCATGTATGCATGTACGTGTGTGTGTGTGTAAGAGAGTGAGTAAGTGTGTGTGAGTGTATGGGTGTGTGTGTATGTGTTCATTTGCATGTGTGCTTGTGTGTGCATGTGTGTAAGATAATGAGTGAGTGTATGGGGTATTTGCATGTGTGTGTGTGTTTGCATGTGTAAGAGAGTGAGTAAGTATATGGGTATGTATGCATGTGCATGTGTGTACGTGTGTGTAAGAGAGTGAGTGTGTATGTGTAAGTGCATGTGTATGTGTGCCTGTGTGTAAATGTGTAAGAGAGTAGTGTGCATGTGTGAGTGTATGGGGTGTGTGCATGTGTAAAAGAGTGAGTGCATATGTGTGAGTGCATGTGAATGCGTGTGTGCCTGTGGCGGGTGCACACACATACACAGAAAATCCTGAGGAGGGGCAAAGAGGAATGTCACTTCCTGCGTGAGGCATGCACTCAGGGGAGGAAGAGTGGGCACCCTTGCCTGGGAGCAGGGGAGCAGGTCAGCTCTGGGATTTCCCACAATCTCTTGCACACAATTAAATATTGCTTCATCTGGTCCCTCATATTCCGTAAGTCCTCGGGCGCCTCAAGAGCTGATTCAAAAATGGCCAGAGCAGCATGTGACGTCACTCACCAAGTGTCCACTGAGGACCTGGGAAGAGCCAGCCATGGCGCTAAGTACTCCACCCTTCCCTTCCTGGCCTCAGTTCCCCACCTGCAATACAAAGGGGAATCCCACATGACTAAGGGCCTGTGCAGCCCTGACACTGTGACCACGAGTTAATGCCCTTCAGGGGACGACTGCCGCACTCCACCAGCTGGGCCGGAGCAGAAGGCGGGGCAGCAGGGAAAGGGCTTTGTGGATCATAGCGGGGACTGAGCCACATGCCTGCACCGGCTCACAGGGTGGAGTGAGGAAGGTGGAAGGTGCTTCCGCCCCACCTGAGTGATGGGGAGACCAATCCAGGAGGTAAAGGCATGGACCAGGCCGTCCCTGGAGAGACCCAGCCCAGGCGCCCAGGCCCCTCCCTCCGGCCGCCCTCTTTCTTTGTTTCCTGTACAGTATAACTGCTTACTGTCTTCAGGAGTCGCAGAGGACGGCAGAGAGCGCCTGAGCACTCTTGGCTCACTTTCCTCATCCTCGCCTCTGAAAGACAATGCCCCTTCTCAGAGAAAAGGCATGTGCAAATGTGCTTTCTGTCTATGCGTACTGCGCATGCGGGTGAGCATGTCTGCATGAGGGTGAACTTGTGCCTGAGGCAATTTGATGTGAATTGTGTACATGAAAGTAGGCGTAGGCATGTGGATACACATGTGTGTGTGTGTGTGTGTGTGCACGCACACAAGCAGGTGTATGTGGGCGTGTCATGTGAGCAGCATCATGACCATGAACTCATTCGTGTGAGTGTGGATGTGTGTATATAGTATGTGAGGTTTATGGGCACTCCATACATGGAGTGTGTATGAGCATGTGTTGTGTGTTTGGGATTGAGAAGAGTAAGAGGCCATAGCATGCACATCTTCCCTAAGATAAAAACCACACAGCCTGATCTCAGAGATGGCCTTTCCCAAAACCGCTCTCAAATAGCATTATTTAGGTTAACTGGTGCTTCTCACATGACCCCACAGATCAGATAAGTAGCATCAGATAATGTCACATGCAGGCTCCCACTTCCTGGGTGGGCTCATTGGATTCAGGTACCAAGGAAATCATGATGCAATTTTCTTAGAGTTTTATTTGAGACTAGGGGCCCAGTGCACAAAATTCATGCAATAGTAGGCCTTCCTTCCCCCAGCTGCCGGCACTGGCTTCTCTCTGGCACCCGGGACCCAGGCTTCCCTCATAGCCTCGATTTTGTCCAGAAGGTCATCAGGAAGGACGTCCAGTCCAATTAGCATATTACACTTTTATTATTGTAGAAGATAGATTCACTGAGAGTCAGGTCCACCCAAGCAAGGCAACTTATTTGTCTGTAAACTGTGAGGCTGGTGAGAGGATGGAGTGTGAGGCCCAAAGCCAGCACCTGGCACATAGTAGGTGCTCAACCCACATCAGCTATGCTTTATTCCAACAGCTGCAGGGCCTGTGCTTTGGCCGCCAGACATTATTAATGCCCGCTCCTCCGGTGCTGGACCAAACAGGCTTTGGCAGGGTCACCCCCGCCCAGTGGCCCCCGTCATACATGCCCTATTAGTTGCAGGTGCCCCAAAGTACAACAGGAACGTTTCCTATGCTGTCTCCTCTGCTAAACGCCCCGTGACAGCTTCTTGGCAGGAGCACAGCACCGAGGTGAACATATGTTAAGAATATGCACTGCAGGCATCCCACCTCAGCGTGGAAGCAAGAGGAAAACTCACCTCATCGGGGCCTTTCCCGGGCCCACGGCCCTGAAAGCTGGCTTTGCAGATGCCCCACCAGCCTCACCCAGGAGACTCTGGGGGGTTGCAGGCCCCCAAATATACCTGGTCACCTCCTCTGCTCGCCTCACGGTGCAGTACACCCTCCGCTACAGCCCTGCCCAGTGACCATCCAGCCTCAGCTTACACCCACCCACAGCGCACTTACCACCCCCAGGGGCGTCAGTTGTCCTCCCAGCACTTTCTCCGGGCCAGGCTCTGAATGAGACATGGAGGATGAGACTGTGAAAAAGGCACAGCCGTACCCCAAGGAGCTTTCAGTGAGTGGGAAGTTCTAATATCATGGTGAGGGCAGGGCTGCCTGTACACCCTCCCTTCAGGGCTCCATGCCCACTCTGTCCTCCAATCCAAAGAAAGGCAATGACCAGACATATAGCAGGCCATGGTCTGCAGCCCCATGGCCCCCAGCAGGACCTCTTCCTGCTGCATCACCATTTTACCTCCTTTACATCAAATATCCAGGAGGTGGATAAAGTTAGGCATCGTACTTACACAGCCACAGCAAGGTTTGCCCCAAAGCCCTTGTCTCCTTGGGAACATGCTGGTCTTCCTAGAGGGCAGATCTGGGTAGCAGCGGGCGGGGCGGGGGGTGGCAGGGGGGCGGGGGAATCCAGGTCCCTGGAACTGACATCTTTTGGTCATTTTGTAGATGTGCCATTCCAAAGTCATACAGCTATGGGGATCCCTGCCCTGGTTTTGAACCTAAGTCAGAATGTTTCAGGGCTCTAGGTTGGTTCTGTGAGGTCAGACTGGATGGTGGCCTATCCAGAAGGCCAAGTTCAAGGGTGGTTTCCTCGGTCAGAACATGCGTTTACATTTTCCATTTATGAGTTCCATGTCCCGCTTACCAGCCCATGGAATTCACCATTTAGACTAGAAAGCCTTATTTACTAAAACTACACTGGCTGCCCAGTCTGGGCTAAGGGCTCCCAGGAAGAGGGAAGTGAAGATGGTGGGGACAAAGGAGATGTTGTATTAAAGTTAAACCATACCAGCTACTGCAGCAGAAAAATCCCCAAATCTCAGTCTTACCAAGATAAAGTCTGTTTCTTGCTCGTATTACGTGTCTAATGCAGGGCAGTGGCGGGGTTCTGATCCACACAGTCATGCAGGTAACCAGGCTAACAGAGGGTCTGTCATCTTGTAGCAGAACCATCTGGATCAGCATCTGTGTTCACTGCAGAAGGGGATAAAAGGGGGGAGGAGGACTGCTGCCACCTCTTAACGGCCTCAGCCAGGAAGTGGCACATGTCACTTCTGCTCACAGTCTGAAACTAGTCACATGCCCCCACCCCCCACCAGCAAGGGAGGCTGGAAATACAAGGGATAACATGGATCTCTGGTGAGCACTCACTGTCTCTGACACAAGCATTACCGTCTCAGTCCTCCAGGGACTTACAAATTGTTCAGAAAGAAAAGAAAGGGCCACTGGAGAAGCAAAACTGGTCTGTGAGTTTGTGTAACACCAGAGATCAAAGGTCCAGGAGAAGGATAAAGATAATCAGGGAAGACTTCCTGTAGGAGGTTGACCTAGAAAGAGGTAACCATTCAATACCAAGGTGGGAACAGAGAGAGACTGATTAGTCTCATAAAAAGGAAGGCAGAGGCCTAGAAAGAAGGGAGTTTGGTCAGGGACATGGGGCCAGAGAATGAGGCCCTTGGAAGACAGCCTAGGAAACTGGGTTGGGAGGGAATGGGGCAGTTAGCATGAATGGGCATTTAGGGAAGATGAGGCTTCCTGGAGGAGGACTGGGAGCAAGTGACACACTAAATGGTTCTTCTGGGAATCCTTGGGGAAGGAGAGGAAGACAGAGAGGATGGCACTGCGCAGGGATCAGATGGGAGAGACATCTTCAATGGAGCCAGCCTGTCCCAGGACAATCACCGTGCTGGTGATGGAAATGCATCCATGCCCATAAAATCCTGACCTCCATCCCACACACATGTTTCCGGAAAAGCTGCAGCATTAAACCCAACAGAGTGTCTGTTCGACAACTGTGCTGAAAATGAGATGATTTGATTTCAGGAGGTAAAGTACATCTTGAAGTTAAATTCTTGGCTCTACTTTGAAATCCTCTCAAGTGGCTTCCAATAGCTGGCTCATCCTTAATGGATGAAGCTGGGCACTCCCTTCCCCTCCCAGCCACTTAAGAGGGTGTAAGGACACACAAGGTCTCCCTTTTGATAGTCCATTTCTCCCCACACAGGGGTCAGATGGCCCTAGGTTTAGAGGCAGAGAGTGGAGGTGCCTGCCTCGGCCAGGAAGTGACACATGTCGCTGGGTTCTCCAAGGCAAGAGCGATCAGGCTCATCTCTGCAGAGGATGCGCTCCATCTCAAGTCGGGCTCCCCCCTGGCATCAGTGACCCTCCTACCCCAGGACCTGGACGATGTCCTGAGGCCACAGGTGGGACAGTGGGGTGAGGGGACATGAAGTCAGGACCAGGGATGACCTGGGAGCATTTGCTTAGAAGGCATGTGGTCAGGTGTTAGTAGTCTGATTGGCTGATCAATAGTCTATGCTTGGCTCTGGGGAGTAAAATTCCAGCTGACAGGTGAGTTCATGGGATTTACAGGGAGGCCCGATTTTCTAACAGACACACTCACTCTGTAATAAAAGAGGCCACCTTAGAAAAAGGACTGGGGTCCCCATCTCTGGAAAGCCCATTCAACCACGGGTTCCTCAGCTGGTTTAAAGAGGGGGCAGACAAGGCCAACACCCCAGCAACTCCGTCATAGTAAGGGGCTTGTTCACGATCCTGGTCACCTGACAGGTCTGCATGTTGTCATGGGGTGGCTAATGGTCTCGGTTTGCCCAGGACATTCCCAACTTTCAGGCTGAAAGTCCCTCATCCTGGAAAACCCCACGGTCCCAATTAGTCACCCTACTTTTTAGGCGCCATGGGTGACAACCACAAAACACATTTTAACCTCTAGGATGGGAGAATTCAACAGTCCAGGGTTGTGACATACCATGTTTCACCATAATTTTTTTATGAATACTGAGGTTTAAAAAGGGGATCAAAATTTGGAAAGAATTTTAAAAAAATAGGAATGGATTCAAGGCTGTTCATATACAGACTGGCACCATTCTGACTATGAGCATTCGAACAGGCTTGCTCGTGTGGGACGGGAAGGAGGGAAGCCACAGTGAGCACACCTGAGCACTCCATTCCCAGCAGCTGAAACGAGCAGCAATCCTGATGAGCCCATTGTGAATCGCTACAGAATTTCACTACCTCGACAATAAGGCGCCATCCAAGAGGGGTTCTTGCCGAAAGAATTGAACCCGAGTCTGGTGAAACCAGATCGAGCCTTAGTGTTGACATACCAAGGAGAGAGGATCCGGTTCAACACCACAAGAGTGAAGTCAACCAAATTCCACATGAGAGATTCTGCAGGAGACGGACCCATGCTCGTCACTGATTCAAAAGCATGAGAAACCAGGGGGTCAGGGTGGGGAAAAGAGAACGTTCTTTTAGAGCCATGAAAACCAAATCAAAGAGAGGGTCCCGTCTGGCCATGATTTAAAATAACTGAGAAGGAAGACATTGGAGGGGAGAGGAGGGACCAGCAGGACATTTGAAAATGGACCAAGCATTAGAGTAGGTCATACCCTCTGAAATGTGAGTCTTGCAGTCCGGCCAATGGGGACAGAAACTGTACCCATCTTGGGGTGAGCTCCATGCTCATGCTCTGTCCCCTCTGACGCTTTTGGGTGGTTTCCCCCAACCTCAGGCCATTTCCTCATAGGCATGCACTGAGCAGAACTGAACTCTGCCAGAGCCTGGAGGGGTCCCTCTGCAGCCCTCGGCGTCCTCTCTCTGCACCTCCCTCTCCAGCACTCTGTCCTGTGCACTCTTGCCACCATGGTCTCCCCAGCTCTCTGCATCATTTCCTGGAATTCGAGGTCCCCCAGGCTCCTGGGGTTCCCCTTCCTGTGCATAGCCTGAGAACTCTCTCCAGGCAGGCAGCCGGGGCAGTCCCTGGGCCCACCTTGTATGTTTCCTCCTCTCATACATCACGAAACCTCACCTCCTGATGCCACCGCCTGGAAAGCTAGCTTCATATATTCTGATTATTGTTGCTGTTATTGATGTTGCAATTGCTGTTTCAGGCTGGAAGGTAGATCTAGGCCCCCAGGTCTGAGAAGTGGTCTGGCCTGCGCCCTAACTCCCCATGGACCCCAGCCCCGGGCCCCCGTTTCAGGGCACCTTCTGCTCCTCAGGTAGGCTGTCCTTGCAGGTATCGTGCCCTCCTGGGGCTTGCCAGCCACGCTGGGACATGCCCTGCCTGGAGGAGGCACTTTCTCGCACTTTCTGAAGAGCTGGCACTAGCCCCTGCTAGTTGTGAGTTTCCCTCAGTGTTTTGTTTCCTGTGATCAACACTAAATAAAATAAACATTTGTCTTACTTGAGGTTTTTGGCTTTCATGAACTTTTTCCCATCTGCCTCTTTTAGTCCTTCCCTCTGCTCCACTCCTCAGCTACCATGCTCACCTCCTGCCCCCCCACACACACACCACAGTGCCATTTCCACACGCACTCACGCACACACACTCATGCATGCCACACACACGCACACATGCACGCACTCACATAACATGCCCTAAACTCTGTTCTTTGCTCCTGAAGCACTGTTGACTCTTTTCTTCTCATTCCTTTTCCTTCCCTGGCCCTTTCCTGAGCACCTCTCCATTCTGGCGTGGAGCACCGGAATCCTGGTTCCCACTCTGCTCCTTGCTGTGTGACCTTGGACGGGTCGAAAAACTCAAGCTTTTATTCTCTCGGAGCCATTAATCCCCATCAGTTACTGAGGACGTGGGGCCAGAGACATGTCCCAGGACAGCTTCGTGTAGTGTGCGGTCCTGACTGTGTGGCCCCGCTCAAGTCCCCCGGCCTCCCTGAGTCTCCAGTTTCTAATCTGTGAACCAGAGACAAGAATCCCTCCACTGCCAGCACCATGGGCTGGGTGTGCGGGTTCTGCTTCTTTGCGGGGACTCACGTCTGACACAAATCACTCATGGGGTCCTGGTTGCCTGTGGAGCACGTGGCAGTGAGATGGCCCCACTTTCGCTCGGGGAAGGGCGGGGACTTGCAGGACACGGACCCTGTCCTGGAGCCTCCCACACCATCTACTGCCCTGTTTGTCTGACTGACACAAAGCACATAGTTTATAGCTAACACAGTTTACAGCTATATAATTATTTTATCTTTCTGATCAGGCTTACTTTAGAAAATTGGAAAGATACAGTCAGTTAAGAACATTAAAAATAGCTCATATCCCTTCACCCAGAGAAAGCCAAACACTACAGGTAAGCGCACCCGTGCAGATCAAACCTGTGATGTTCCAGGATCAACCTTATTTTCCACGTGCGGTTGGGAATCCGCACATGCGGAGGGCTGACTTAAGCTACATGCACATGTTTAACTGTGTGGGGGGGCAGTTGAAGCCCCAACCCCCACATTGTTCAGGGTCAACCATATATATATATATATATATATGTTAACACACACTGGTACACATTTGGAAATTATATACAGGAAGGAAAACATATAGATGTAGATGGTGGTAAGAATTTCATAAGTACATAGGCATATATAGAGGAAATGTCATTTTCATTACTTTTGTGTAAATAAACTTTACTTCTTTCTTGAGTCCCGTTCTCCCTGACAGCAGGAATGCTAACCTAGTGAGTCCCAGGCAAACACGGTCACCTCCTCATTGAATGTAGATCTCAGTGCCGTCAGCTCAGAACCTTCCTTTCTCATCTCGCCGCTCCCCCATCTTGCCGCTCCCCCATCTCGCCGCTCCCCCATCTCTCCGAATCTGGTGGACATCCACAAGACCATCTGTGTCCCCTTGGCCCAGCCTCTCAATCCCTCATCACATTCCCAGGTCCCTTCACGGGCTGCTGCCTCCTCACCTCGCCCCTCACCTTGCTGGAATGAATCCGAAAAACCAGCCCCCTCAGGTGTCACGGGCTGTGGGAGAGGCCGAGAGGCAGAGGTGCGCAGAAAGAAGAAAAGACACTGCTTACTACGCCACACAGTCAGGAGGCCAGGTGCCGGGAATGACACATGCATCCCTCTCTCTAGCTCCCTCCGTCCCTAACGGTCTGCTAATGACTGTAACAGGCGTTTAGTGCTTGCTGGGCACGAGGGCCCTGAGTGCTGTATGGTAATATCTCATGTCATCCCACAGCCACTGGTCAGATAGATAGTATTACCCCTCTGTTACACAATAGGAAAAGGAGCCCTGAGAGCTTAGGCATCTCCCCCAAATCACACAGCTGGGAAGATGTAGAACAGGGTTCCCCCGAAGCAGGAGGGCCCAGAGCTCACACTCTAAGCATGGCCAACATGCCACCGCCTCCGTGTGCCCCTGGGCAGACACACACACACCACACTTCAGATCCCGTCTTATCCTTTGAGGCTGTAGTGTGGGAGCGAGTGTTCTCAGGTCAGGCCCGCGGGGAGGGTGGAGCCCTAGAGATTCACCCATTCTCACCCTGTTCGACCAACCAGCACGGAGCGCCCACCACCTGCCAGAGGTGTGCCAGGTGCCAGGGCACAGAGCAGCATCAGGCAAGGTCCCTGCCACCCAGGAGTCCAAGTCTCCAGTGAGGGAGCCAGACCTGGAGACAAATGAGACTCCCCTGCAGAACGAGGCGGCTGAACAGCGCGCCTCCCTCACAGGGCTGGTGTGGAGATGAGATGAGATAACTTGGGTACGGTGCCTGCATGTGGCATTGGATAAATGTCAGCTATTAACAGTATTTTAAAATGTCACCACCCCGCGACCCAGAGCAAAGGAGAAGGGCCACGCTTCCCTGAACAGGCTCTGTTGAGGAGTAACAAAGGGAGGGCTTCGTGGGTGCTGGCCAACGAGAGCAGAGCCTCTGCCCAAGGGCGATGCCCGGGCTCACCCGCCTGCCATGATGTGAGCCAGGCATAGACGGTCCCCACCTGTGATCTTCCCCAGCACCTGAAACCCCACTGTCACTCATGGGTTCCTCCTCAAGGCCCCTGTGAAATGCAAATGTTCTCCAGAAGGTGACACATCAAGGCATGGAAATACCATGATCTTGCCATGTGTAGCATCTTCCCTATTCTCCTGCTGAGACGCTGAAGGAAAAGGGAGTCCGGTATCCTGGCTCCGGATCCAATCCCAGAGCCTCCATGTCATCCACAAACATCCAGAGAAACTATGAACATAAATCTGCTGTGGAATTTGCCCTTCATGGTCTCAAGGTCAGGGGAGGTGAAGAAGCATCCGGTCCCCTCCCACGGTGCTCTGTCACTTCTATCTCGTGTCCGAAGATGCTGAGGGTTCACAGAAGGGAGAGACCACCCCCTCAAACACGGTCACAGACACAGTCTGAGTAGGGAAGCAGCAGGAACCAAGGTGCCAGGGACGAAAAATGGGAGTGGATGGGATGGACAGACTGGAGTGAGGATGGAAAGGTGGGGAATCCAACCGGGAGAACAGAGAACCAAGCATGCCATGCAAAAACATTGTCCCATCAAACATTCAAGCAACAGGACCAGGTTTGGAGAGCTGGGCTTTAGAGAGATGCTCTGCCCAGGGAGGAACTTTCAAGGGCAGCAGGTGGACGCTGGAGACTGAGGCCTCCCTCATCTTCCTGTCCTCATGTGTCTACAAACGGCACTGCTGGTCCAGACAGGGGCCCGAGAGGCCTGAGTCCCTCCCCGTCCCCAAGATCATCAGGTCAGCTAGCATGTGTGGCTCTCCTCCCCCCTCCACCCCCTGCCAGCTCCTACAGACACCCAGCCCTGGCACCTAGACTCCTCCTGGGTGCCCTGGCTGGAATTAACTTGCCTCATCTGCATACATCTGTGCTGAGCCCCCTCCGCCTCTGTAGATGGAGTTGACTCCTGTGGGAGCTGGGGCACAGAGGCCGGGGATGGGAGAACCTAGGGCACACTCCATGCTGTTGAGGCAGGAATGCGGCTCTGGAACTGCCCTGCCTGGGTTCAAACCCAGCTCTGCACATAGAGCTGAGTGACCCTGGCAAGTTCTTAACCTCACTGCACCTCTGTGGCCTCAATCTAAGAACTGTGGCCCAAGTCATGGTCCACACCTTGCAGGGACGTGGTTTCATGCCACATGGCACTTGTAAAGCATGGACAGGCAGGTGGGCTTGGCCCGTGGGTACTTCCTCCTGTCTCGGTTAGCATCAGCATGGAGAACACATGTGGGGTGCTCCCTACAGCTGTGGGCGCCACTCACATTTCCTCTCAGGGGCAGCTGGCCGGGCTCTGGGACAGAGGGTCTCACAATGGTTGGAGCAGCAGGTCCACCGCATGGATTCGGAAGCACTGACCGTGCACCCATTTGACAGCTGGGCCAAAGGCGCTGCATCTCTTCCAGTCTGTTGAAGTGGGTCTTCCCCTGCCACTGAGAAGTGCTCAAGACAGAATGCCTGGCGCCCCACCAGACACTGAGGCGGGACCTGCTTGGCACCAGCTCCTGAGAAGGAAAGCTGCAGAGTGGATTCCAGACACTGGAGATGGGGGTCCCCTGGTGGGGGCAGTCAGCTTTCCTGAGCTCGCATACCTGGGAGGGAATGTGGAGCAGGGGAGAGGGTGCTATGTGTGGCACATCCGGGCTGGGAAAGGCCATCTCAGACACCCCTCCCTCCCCCCGGAGCTGAGTGCTCCTGCCATCCGAAGGCACTAGCAGCTTGCAACTTGGGCAGGACCCTGGCCTGGGGCCGGGGGGGGGGGGGTGGGGGCTGGCCAAGGCCGACCAGAGCCTGGGGCTTCACCATGGAAAGGAAAGCTGCCCTGTCCACCTGCGGAACAGAGACCCACACCACATCATTGTCCTCCAGGAGAGCTGGGCACAAAAACCAGGGAGATTCAGAGGGCAGACGTGAGTTGCCCAAGGCACAGTGACAGGACCTGCAGCCCAGCCCCTGCCCCGCTCCTCGCTGCCCTCCTTCTCTTGCGGTCAGTCTGCTCTGTCCTGCCCAGGTGGTAAGGCCACTCGGAGAGCTTTCTGGTTAGCGGGAGGTAGCACAGAGTGGAATGACACCTGAGTTCCAGTCCTGGTTCTACCACTGAACAGCTGTGTGGCCCTGGGCAAGTGTACTAGTATTCCCCTCTCTGCTCTGACTCCTTCTGTTATTTGGAAATGACACGTGAGCCGGGCTACACAGAATAGGCTGCGACAGAGGGTGAAGGAGCCACGGTACAGACCAGTCCTGGCCAGGATCGCTCAGTCATGCTCAGTGTTCCCAGCCAGAGGCAGGGCCTACCAGCTGGAGCCTGCTGGGGCCTATGCCATAGGAACAAGGGCAGAGCTCCATTTCCGCAGCGTGAGATGGTGAGCACCACTCACCTTTGAGGGCACCGGTTTTGTCGTCTGTAAATGGATACAATAATACTCAGAAAGCAATCATTATGATTAAGGAGCTTGTATAAAACGCCATCAAGAAGGGAGCTAGTACATAAATATGACCCTGGTTGAGATAGCTGAGTAAGCCCCATTTCACTTCTTGAGGCTGTGATCATAACACACATCTTGTGGCACTGAGTTTACTATGTAAAAGATTGTCCTAGGCCAAGGCCAACCTATACCCACCTCATAGCAGGTACATAAACATGATCATCTTCCACTTCCTCAGTTTATAAAACTAAAGACGGAAGCCTACTCCCTGGGGGGATGACAAAGCAAGCCATAGACTAGGATTCCCTGTCTAGGTCAGCTCAGAGGAATGGACCCAGGGTGCACCAACTTCATACAGACAGAGAGGGGACCCAGGGTGCACTGGGCTCATGCACACAGGGAGCGGGCCCAGGGTGCACTGGGCTCATGCACACAGGGAGGGGGCCCAGGGTGCACTGGCCTCATGCACACAGAGAGGGAGGACATTGAGGTACACTGGCTTCATGCAGACTAGTTGCAGAGGAAAGTTGTTCTGAACAACTTCAAGGTGAGCTAAGTTAGAAACAGAACCATGGAATCCCCCAAGTCCCACAGGCAGGCCCAGCCAAAGCCCCTCCCCTGCCCCCTGTGGTTCAAGCCCATCTGGAAACCATTTAAATGGTGTAGGAATGTTTACAGGCTGCAATCCCTGGCCCGGAAGCCTGAGACACCCCTGTGGTCAGGTGGTGTGGACCCAGGGCAGCAGGAGGCAGTGAGAAGACTCCACTGGGCCCAGGCCCTCCCTCTTCTCCCCAGGTGCAAATCAGGTCTGTTATTGCCCCTGATGGTCCTGGTAGTTTGATACCATGAGGGATCCTGGGGGGAGGGAAGGAGAGCAGGAGAGGGCTAGGTAGCAGTGAGGAGAACCTGGGGTAGTGGGCGAAGCTAGGCAGCTGCTCATTGGCCTTCCCCTATATCAATCATCACTGTTCTGCAATGATGAGGAGAGGAGCACTAGAAAGGAGGGAAGGCATCTGGGAGGCTTTGCAGGAAAGAGCCAGACTTCTGGGAGCTGTTGGGAAGAGCAGAAAGGATGGGAGCAGGCTTTGGGGAAAGGGTGTTGCCCCCACCCCAGTGCTCCCAGCTGCTATGGAGTTCCTAGCCCTACCCAAGATGAAACCCTGGTGCAGAGACCTTCACTCAAGTATGGGGCAGCCTTGCCAGCCAGGGATCCAACAGAGCCAGCCCTGCTGTGAGGTGCCCATGACTGGCACATCCGCCCACCCCGGTGCTCGAGCCATTGAGATCAGATTCTGCCTTTGACACCTTCTTCTCTCTTGCCTGCCTGCCAGAGCCAACTCTTCATCAAGGCTTACTGAGTTATCCACTATCTGTCTTTTGAATCCATCTACTTTGCATGGTCCCACTGCCACCCTCCCTGCCCACCCCTCATCATCTCCAAGCTGGATCTGCCCTGACTTCCCAAGCGCCAGTCTTCCAGCTTTCCTCTTGACCCTCTATAACCCACCTCTCACTCCTCTTCTGCCCTACAGGAGCTCCCACTGCTTTGCCATAGGGTAGGGACTGCATTTAATTTGCTCATCTTTGGGTCTTCCAAGACTTAGCATATGCTAAGTGCTCAATATACAGTAGATCTGTTAAATGAATGGAAGGGAGGAGGAAGCAGAGGGAGGGAAGAGTAGCAAAGCCCCCTTGTCCAGGGGAAAGTAGATACCCAAAGGAGCAGAGGAAAGGGATGCTGGGGAGGTTGAAGAGAGGGCCAGGACAGGCAGGGTATTTTGTTCCCCTTACTTTAGCTCAGGTGGTTAAAACCCTGCTGGGCCAGGCTGGGCTTGTCCCTTCTCAGAGCCAAGCATTGTAAGGGGCCCCAGAGGTTACCTGGTCCCTTTTCCTTTAGTGACAACTCTCTCTGAAGAGCTGAGACAAGTAGTCAGGTTTACTTCCCCCGAAGACCCCAGCCACTGCTCTGCCAGGAATCAGCACCCTCCCTGCCCACCCTGGCTGCTTGCTCTGGCCTTGCACCAATTGGTTAGTACCTCTTCTTGAGTTTGGAGCCCAGAATTAAACTCAGCTCTTCCAGGAGCCCTGGAGGGATGCTGATGAGAATGAATATGCCCACATCTGTGCCAGGGATGGACGCTATCAGCTGAAGATTTAGACATTCTCTAGAGCTGCAGCTGGACATGGGGAAGTTCGACCTCAGACAGAGGATGGGGCTTGTCCTGTGCCAGGGCTGCAGGTCTACCAACCCCATCACCAAGCTCCATCATGAAAGAATGGAGAAGAGCCTGGTTACAGCCCTTCTCTGCTCCCACCTCTTCTCTTCCACCCCCGCAAGCAGTCCCACCACCCCATACTCCCTTCCCATTGTAACAGCCTCCCAGGGGAGACACAGGACCTCAGTCTGACTTGGATGAGTGGTTAATGACATCTTAATGCATCACCCTTCCAGGGGATTAGCATTGGCAGGATCCAGGACATAAGCCAAAGCAGCAACGCAATGAGGAGGGTATTTCAGGGCTGACCAGCAGATTGGGGCTGAAGAGAGGACCTGGAACCTTCCCAGCATCTTGGAGACCATTCCACTATCATCAACATTGGTGACACAGGCCTGGGCTTTGTCAGCTTTGCCACTTGCTAGCTTGTGGACACATCACTGAACCTTTCTGACCCAATTTCTTCATCTGTACAATGGGGACAATACTGCCATTCTCATCAAATTGTTGAGAAGAGCAAATGAAGTAATGGAGGTTAGCTACCTGGCGAAGAGTGGGTACTCCATCACCACTTCTTTCCTTCCTTCTCTGTGTATCAAGCAGATAGGTCATTTTCCTTGAGGAGTGATCAGAGAATAGACTAAGAGAAGATGTGGTTAAAGGCATTATACCATGCCCTTGAATCTTGGTTATTTCCTACAGCCTAAGGTAACTGGACTATGAAACTATTCAAACTCTCTCCTCTCTCCCCCTTTCACCCCAGGGCAATCTGCAAATCAGAAAAGTGTCACAGAGGCAAACAGGACCTTGGAAATCAAATGGTCCCCATCCTTGTTCCTTCCTCCACATTCTGAGAAACCATAGGAGCTGGAGCTCAGCAGTCACATCCTCCTCCGGTTGGTGCTAATTCCAACCTTCTGTTTTTCTGTTGCCACCCCAAAGCTCAGTATCTTAAATTCAAACAAACATTTATCATCATCACTCATGTTTCATTGATTGACTGGGCTCAGCTGGACAGTTTCCACTCCAGGTCCCAGATGGGATTGCAGTCAGATGTCCTCTGGGGCTGAAGTCCTCTGAAGACTTAACTGCTCTCAAAGTCCCAGCTGGCTGCTTCATGTGGCGAGGCTGTCATCTGGGAGCTTAGCTGACGTTATCCTCCAGAGAACCTACACGTGGTCTCTCCACGTGGCTTGGCCATCTCATAGCATGGGCTTTCCAGGGGGAACATCCCGAGAGAGAATTCCAAGGGAGCCAGACAGAAGCTGCAAGGCTTCTCATGGCCTGATCGTGGAAGTCTCAGAACATCACTGCATTCTATTGGCCAAGTAGGCCCAAGCCCAACCCAGGTTCAATGCAAGGGGTATAGGAGTTCACCTCCTGGTCCGGGATGGGCAAGGTCACACTGCAGAAGAGCATGAGGCATGGAGACAGTGTGATACCAGCTCTAGAAAATATAGGCTTTCACACCACCAACCTATTCTTCCTGGGCAACAGAACTTAGGCTAATGGGGCAGAGGAACAAGCACTGCCCAGGAGTCAGTCAAATCGGGGCGTTACTTGCAGCCCCCCAGGACGAGTCAGCTGTCACCTACACTGGCAAGGCAGCAGGCCTGTCCGAGTTGGCTCTGATGGTCTACCCATGCATTTTAGTGGTGGTTGTAAGGATGAAATGAGATCACCTGCTTTTTTATTCCAATCTAACGAGTGTTCATCAAGTACCTTGTTTATTCATTGATTCAACAACTATTTGCTGAGTGTCTACTTGAGCCAGCCCAGAGAGAAATCCAACATGGACAGGGAACACAGGGTTCGGTGAAAGACACACATTCACTCGGACAATTACCAAACACTGCTCAGTGCAGTAGACCTGGGGTGAACAGAGTGAATGAGGTGCGGGCAAGGGAGAGGCTGGCTTTGATTGGGAAAGGAGAAATGGAGGAGGGCTTCAAACATAGACTTGAACCTCCTCCTAAGGACCCATGCAGGTCTCCTGGGAGGTAAGGAGGCAATAAAAAAGGTAGAGAGCATTGTGTGAGGAAGAATGGCATGTTTAGCAAGTGGCAGGCTACCTGGATGGCTATAAGGTGGGAGAGGAGAGGAGGGGCAACATGGGAGACATGATGGGATGGGGCATAAGGGTGCAGAGAAGCAGGAGTCTGAAGGCCATGGAAAAGTTTGGACTTTAAACCAAGGCGAATCTGTGAACGACTTTACTATGATCAGACCTACCTTTGAGAAAGATTAAAAAGGTATGTTGTGGGGAACAGATTAGAAGAGAGTGACACAAAAAGTAACTCAACAATGTTATTTATTATTTTATTACTACATTCCAGGCCCTGTTCCAAGTTCTTTACACTCATTAATCTACTAGATTTCACAATAAATGCAAAAGATAGGTACTATTCTCAGCCCCATTTCACAGCTGAGAACATGGAAAAGGCAAGTTTCTTGCCCAAAGTCACCAAGAAAGGAAGTGGCAGAGCTGAGAGCTGAGTCCAGGTGGTCTGGCTCCAGGGTCTGGACTGTCTCAGCTGGGCTTGCTGTGTGTGACTGTAATCCAGATGAGAGAAAGGCAAGCCGGCAACACAGGCACGGGGGAGGCAGACTCACATGTTTCCTGCTCAAAACTGAGTCCCAGGGGGCCCAGAGCCTGGCAGTGAATAGGTGTCCGTAACTACATGTGAGCACATGAATGCATAGAAGGAGAGGACCCCAGATCCCGTTCAAAATCTCCACATCACAAGAATGATTAACCATCCTCTCCTTAAGCAACAGGACCTAGCTATCTGGCGGCTCCTCTCAGTGGCCGCACCCACCACCGGCCAAGCACACTGACGACAGGATGCTGATTGAGAAATAAGGCGCTGAGCCAGCCTGCCGACTGACAGGCGAGGTTCCTCCGAGACCCGTGCAGACAGATGAAGCCTGGTGTGCGCTGTCTGCCACAGTGTCCAGGGACCCAGCACCAGGCTGCGCCTGCATAGTGAGACCAGTCCGCTCCTTCTCGCCTGCTCTCCCACCCACCTCCCCGTCCCCTCCCCTAGCGCTAACTAAACACTTAAATGAAGCGCATTTTTTGGATTCAGAAAGACTCCCCTGATGGAAGGCTGTTTGCAGCCAAACTGGGAAGGCGTCGCTCTGTAGCACACACAGAGGGTCTGCTGGGAATTTCCCGAGCGGCTGGTGCCCAGAGAAGCAAAACAGATGCTCACTGGGGACAAGTTGCTCTTCACAAGCAGTTAGCGCTGGTCTGGGTACAGAGACAGGCCCTCGTTGGCATAGGGAATTGGAGGCGCCTGACTTGTCATCTCATTAAACCCTCTGTCCCACTCATCACCCCACAGCAGCAGCTCTGCTCTCTCTGGCTCCTCTGCATCCGTGCCAGTGGGGGGGCCCTGCACATCAGCGCTGGCCTCTGGATCATTCAGCTGTTCCATGTCCAGAGCCTTTGCACACCGCCTCAACTCCTAACCCCCGGCATCTAGCCCCCTAACAAGCCAAGATGGGAAAGGTCTAATCCCCTCCATGCAACAGGTAGGGGAGCCAGGGAGGTGAAGCGACTTGGCTCAGTGAATACAAGTCAGAATTTCAAATCCAAGTGCAGTGCTCTGTCCCCCTCTCCCTTTCCTCCCCAAGCCTCTGTTTGGGATCTTCACATGGATCATGTCTTAGTACAAACCTCTAGAGACACCACTTCTGGCTGAAGACCTCACAAAGAGCCAAGCTTTGGGCATGGGAACACGGACTAGGACACATGACAGAAAAAACTCCTGTGAGGGGAAAGGTGCTGAGTGTCAGTGAGCAGCGAATGCTGGGCAGCTCAGAACTTCCTTCCATTCTGACGGCAACAGAATGGAGGAGCGATGGAGGGATGGAGGGGGTGACTTTTCCTTGGCCAGTCACCTGAGCTGGTGACCAGAGCCTCACAAGGCATGGCCCAGCAGAGGGCCTATTAAAAACCCCATGTCTTATTAGTTTAGTCCTGGTGAGAATTTACTTCATGGGCCATTTATATATTATTTCTTTGAAGCAAGTACTGTATCCACACGCAAAGGAGGCCTAGGAGAGGAGATACCTGGGTTGCATACCTGAGCTCATGAAGCAGAGTATAAATTTTCAAAAATGCAAGTGGCAAATTCTAGAATTTCCAGCAAAGATGCATGTCCCCATCTAAACCTTTTACATTTTTAACTACACTTGGATAAAATGCTGCTGAGTAGCCTCCATCAGACCTGTAGACCCCGCATCATCCAGTTCTAACCCTGAGACACCATTGGGCTCCTAGCACCCTGTCCAAGATCACCTTCTGGGGACACTATTGAACCAGCAGGAAGCAGTGTGACCACCAGGAGCAGTGATGGGAGCACCTGAGCCTGGTTTCTTCATCCCTTGCCGTGGTCAGCACACAGCAGTGCATGGCTAGGTGATCCCGGCCATGTCTCTCTGTCTCACACACTTATCCTCCACTCTGGATCTCAGAGATTCTTCCAGGCACTAACATTCAGTGATTCTTATCACACACAGCCCTGGTCAACCCTAAATCCCTAGAGAGATGTCCTGAAAAGAGAACCTATGGGCTCTACAAAGCCCAGAGATCAGGGCACAGTGCTAGTTCAGGGTCCAGTCAGAAGTGGGACCCTTCTTGTCCAGCTTGTCCACACTGCCTCCCATAGCCTGAAGGAACCCAGTTAACATTAACTTGGTTCTCTATCTGTGCAATAGAGTCTTTTTTCTTTGTTTCATCATAAAATAAAGGTATTACGTGTGTCAACCCCCAGCAATTATGGGTCCCAACACTTCCTGTGCTTTCTGGGTTACCCATTGTTTCACATGGTGGGTGGAAAGGCTACCAAACAGGAGTCGGGCTGCAGGGAGCCTTCTTTTTTTAATTGAATTTATTGGGATGACATTGGTTCACAAAATCATACAGGTTTCAAGTGTGTAACTCAATAAAACATTATCTTCACACTGTACCATGAGCCCATTGCCCCAAGCAAAGTCTCTCTTGATACCCATCCCCCCACACACACTCTTTGCCCACCTCCACCTACCCCCCACCCACTTTTCCCTCTTCTTCATGGTCTTCTTGAAGATCTACTTGTGCCTGGCTATGGACCACAGGCAGGTCATTGGATTCTCACAAGCCGCAGGAGGTCAAGCAAAGATTATCAGCCCCATGAGTTAGTCAGAGCTTCTTCAGCTGCTTCAAAAACCCCAGGGAACCCCAGCTTTCTCAAAGAGAAGAGAGATCTCGCCTCAGGAGCAGTGGGATCCAGACACTCCATGCCCAAGGCTGCTCTCCATCTGCCATCTGGGTTTCTCTATATGTTGACTTTATTCTTCCAGTTCTGGGTTTTTGGAGAGAATAAAATATGGCCATAGACAACTCTAGCTTATTTCTAAACAAATTCATACAAAAAAAGGATAAAAAGTTCTTCTGGGCCAGTTCAAGTAGCAAAAATCCTGGGAAAGGGTTCTGATTGGCTTGGCTTAGGATACCACAGAGCCCAGGAGGAGTAGACAGTCAATGACCAGGAGAAGGCAAGTTAGGGATCAGGACAAAGGCAGTAGCCACCACACCCCAGATGAAGGAGGTTTGCTGAACACTAAAGAAGGTAAGAAATGAGGAAATACTCTAAAAAGTAGCAAATGCTGCCTGGACACCATTCTGCTGTGCTAGCAGATGCCACATTTGGCAGGGAGGCCTTTTAGACTTTTCTGGAAGAATGTTGTGTAGCTGAGCCTGGCACTGCCATGCTTAACCTCTCTCCATCTCACTTCAATCCCACCTGTCAACTCAGCCACAATTAATTCCAGCCAATTACAAGCTGGGCCACTTATAGACCAGCCACAGGCCACAACATTAGCTAGGCAGTGATGAAAGGGAAACATTTTACTTCATCCCTGCCAAACCTTTGGGCATCTCAGCTCAAGGCATAGGCTAGGTAAGTGAACAGAAGGGGGTAACTCTCTCCCATAAAGAGTCCCTTTCCAGGGTTTGGTGCATCAAGCAATCCCTAATGACATGTATCATAGGGCCAACCTACTTGTTGCCATTCTTGCTCTAAGATATCTATTGTACATATGACAGCATTGAGCCTTGAGCCTCAAGGAAGTAAGGTAACTTGCCCAAGATCATGTGGCAGGTCAATGTGATAACCAAACGTGATCCAGGGTTCCCAAGCCTGGGTTTCTACTCTGGACTAAAATTGACGTTGCCTTTAGATAGACCATGATATAGGGAATAAGCCAGCTCATTCCTAAAAGCGTCCCCTTCTCCTCTTCTGTCTTGCTCCACATTTGCTCTATTCAAGCAAGCCCCCACCCCGACACCTTTTTCCTGCAATCATTCCCACCTGGCTTACCTTCCCTTGGATTCTTTTTAGGCAGATTCTCTGTGCATCGCTCTATCAGTCCCTTGACTTCCAAGGCACCTCTCCTGACTTCTTAAGCTCTCGATAACGTGTTTATTCCCTCTCTCAAAGCCTCTAAGCAACTTAGCAACACCCTCAGAATGAAAGTCACAGTGGCCCACTCGACCCCATGGCCTGACCCAACTCCTCAGCTTCTCCATTACTCTCAGCTCCCTTCTGCTCCAGCCACTCTGGCATCTCTACCATTTCCCAAATCCTTGAAGCATGTTCCCACCCCAGGCCTGTGCCCATTGTCCTCCTCCTCTAGCTCTCCACTTTGCTGCATGTGTTCTGTCCCTAAGTTACCTCCTTAGAGAGGCTTCCCTGTCACCCCATTAAATCAGCCTCCATGTCCCTCAACTCTCTGTCCTAAGGCTAATTCATTTTCTTTCAAAGCACTTTCTTTAAAGTGATTGCCTAAAATTATATTAAGCCTTTAGTTAGCCAGTTAGTTTATTATCTGTTTTCCCCATGAGAACTTAAGATTCATAAGGGCAGACCCCATGACTTTGCCATGTCTACTGCTGTACCCCTCACTCCTAGAATCGTATGGCCCATGGGAGCCCTCAACTAATAAGTCAATGAGTGAAAAAATAAATGAACTGTTGTAATAAAACATCTCAAAATTAGGAGTTAGGATGCCCCTTGTGTGTTCAAGATAGATCTTTTCTGGGAAGTCTTTGCCTATATAGACAATTTAAGACATTCAAAATCTGTGTGTCAGCGCCATTCTGATGACCCAATCTCATGCCAATCCCACAAAAGAAATATCAAGTAATAAACCATCTGAAGATGAAACTAAGAAAACAACTTCATTTACAATAGTGTCAAAAAGAATAATTAGGACTACATTTAACAAAAGAAATGCAACACTCAGACTTTAAAAACTACAAAACATTATTGAAGGAAATTAAAGCTTTAAAAAAATGGAAAGACAGCACATGGTAATGGATCATTAGACTTAATATTGTTAGGATGGAAACACTCCCCAAACTAATCTACAGATTCAATGCAATTCTTATCAAAAATCCCACTGGCTTCTTTGCAGGAATGGGCAAGCTGATCCTAAAATTCATATGGAAATTGAAAGGGCCCAGAATAGCCAAAACAACCATGAAAAAGAACAAATTTGGAGCAGTCATACTTTGCAGTTTCAAAACTTACTTCAAGGCTATGTGGTACTGGTATAAGGATAAACACATACATTAATGGAATAGAATTGAGAATCCAAAGATAAACCATCACATTTAGTCAATTCATTTTCAACAAAGATGCCAAAACAATTCAATGAAAACAAAGAATAGTCTTTTCAACAAAATGTTTCTGGCACAACATGCAGAAGAATGACATTAGATCCCTACCTCACACTATATATAAAAAATTAAATAAAAATTGGACAAAAAAAAACGAATATAAGAGGTAAGACTATAAAACTTATAAGAATAATGGGGATAATTTTTCCTGATTTGGGATTGGACAATGGTTTCTTAGATATGACCCCAAAAGCACAACAACAATGGAAAAAATAGAAAAATTGAACTTTCTCAAAATTAAAAACTCTTATTTTTTAAAGGACACTATAAGGAAAGTGAAAGATAATCCATAGGTTGGGAGAAAATATTTCCAAATCATATATCTAATAAGGGACTTACATTTGGATGCATAAAAAATTCTTGCAACTCAATAATAAAATAAAAAATAACCCAATTAAAATTTGGAAAATGATCTAAATAGACATTCTCCAAAGAAGACATAGAAATGGCTGACCAGGCACATGAAAAAATGCTTAATATCATCCATTAGGTAAATGAGACACCCTTTCACACCCACTAAAGATGGCTAGAATCAAAAAGTCAGGTGTTGATGAGGATATAAAAAAATAGAACCTTAATACCCTGCTGGCAGGAATGAAAAATGGTACATTTTCCAAATAGCCACTTAGGAAAAAAAGTTTTGACATTCCCTCAAATAATTAAACATAGAGTTACCATATGACCCAACAATTCCATTCCTAGATATATACCTAATAGAAATAGAAACATATTTATACAAAAATGTGTACACAAATGTTTATAGTAACATATTCATAAAAGCCAAAAGGCAGAAACAACCCAAAGATTCATCTATTGACAAATGGCTAAACAAAATGTGATATTTTTCTGCAATGGAATATTATCCTATATAATAAAAGCCTAATATGCTAAGTGTCCAGTCAACCGATCATCCGTTCAACCAATCAAAGCATAATATGCTAATGATATGTTAAGGCCGCTCAACCGCTCACTATGACGTGCACTGACAACCAGGGGGCAGATGCTCCAACCGGTAGGTTAGCTTGCTGCTGGGGTCCAGCTGATCAGCACTGAACGAGACAGGCCTGACATGCCCTGGAGCCCTCCTGCGGTCCCTCCCTGGGCCCATTGTGCACCAGTGGAGTCCCTTGGCCTGGCCTGCGCCCTCTCGCAATCTGGAACCCCTTGGGGGATGTTGGAGAGCCAGTTTCAGCCCGATCCCACAGGCCAGGCTGAGGGACCCCCCACTGGTGCATGAATTCCATTAAAAGGAATGAAGTACTGATACTTGGTAAACCTTAAAGACATTATGTTAAGTGAAAAGTCAGCCATAAAAGATCACATCTTATATGATTTCACTCATGTGAAAAGTCCAGAACAGGGAATTCTTTGGAAACAGAATATAATTGGTAGTTGTTTAGAGATGGGGGAGAGAGATAAGATTGGGGGGGGGGGTGTTGGATAGAGGGTACAGGGTTTCATTGGGATGATAAAAAATATTTTAAAATTGCCTGGCTGGTGTGGCTCAGTGGTTGAGTATCAACCTATGAACAGTTCAATTCCCAGTCAGGGCACATGCCTATGTTGCAGGCTCGATCTCCTGGGGGGGAGAAGGGGAGAGGCAGCCAATCAATGCCTTCCTCTCTGAAATCAATACATTTTTTTTTAAATTCTAAAATTGATTGCAGTGATGGTTGCACAACTATGAATATATTAAAACTCACTGAGTTATACATTTTAAATGGGTGAGTGTATGGTATGTCAATTCTATCCTAATAACACTGCTATTAAAACAATAAAAAGAAAAGAAATATTATGGTGGCCAGCATAGGCAGTCTGTGCAACAGACTGCCCCCAGGATTTAGGCCCCAGTCAACCCCATCGGTGTAACTCCTGCAGCTTACCAGACCCATCTGCACTGTGGAGGAGGGAGCCCCAAGTGGAGAAATTGGGACCAGGACTAGCTGTACATTTTCTGAAAATTTTGAGGAAGGCACTGCAAAGCATGGGGCATGGGCAGGAGCCAGGCTTGTCCCGGTCTAAGGATAAGATCATCTCTACATTCTTATAGTCCTGGATGACAATCTCGTGTGGCCAGTCTGATAAATTGCAGGGTTCACCTGGAGCTCATGTCCAGGAGACTGAATGAGACAATGCCCAGGCTCTACCAGAAAGAGTGTCAGCTCCGGTCCTAATGTCTGCTAGGGCAGGGAGTGCCCGGGCCTGAGCCATGCCTTTGCCAACTGGGATTTGATTCACCCCCTCCTGGCAGAAGCAGGAGAAGTCAAGCCACTGAGGAGAAGGGGAGGTTCCAGGGCCCAAGATGGATCAAGTCCCAGCCTCTGAAGACCTCTGCCATCTGGAGAGGCTAGAATAGTTGTGAACCTGTTCAGCCTCGTGGTTTATCACACCCCTACTCTCAGCAATGGTAATAGCCATTGTACTTTCCACCAGTGCCTGGACCGGGCCAAGCCAGGACATGAACCCAGGCTCTGGCTAAAGATTATGTGCTCTTAACCACCATGCTCATCTCAGATAATGCTAAGGCCTTCACCACCTGATATGTCTGATCTTTCCTCAAACTTTTTCTCATCAAAGCCCACAGCTGCCTTGGGAGAGAAGTATTGTTATCCCCATTTCACAGATGACAACACTGAGGTTCCGAGAGGTTGAGTACTTTCCCTAGATCACACCACGGCACAGCCAGGATTCTACACCAGGTCTGTCTCACTCCAGTGTTCACCCCACAGTCCCAATGGGTCTCTAACAAAGGACAATTTCTCTTTCTCTGTAACAGTCTCAGCCAAGGCAAACCAACAAAAACAAAAACAAACAAAAAAAACATCTGAAGGCACGATAACTAAAAGGAAAGCGCTGAAGTTCCTCAGGTTCACTGGCAGGACTCTGAGCACCTTTTCCCTTCAGCAGGTTCACCCCCAGCAGCTCCAGTTGTTGCCATATTACTCTCCCTTCCTTCATAGCTAATGATCTAGGGGGTAAATAACTTATACCATTGTCCCTGCTTCTTCACTGTCTTCCCATTTCTCACCCCCGTGTAACCTGGCTGTGTCGCCACTCTATAACCCGAACGCCACCAGTGGGTCCTAATACAAATCTGATGAACACTCTGCACCTTTTTGTCCAGTAGCCCTGACCCTGCTAACCAGCTCCTTCTTCCTGACACTCACTCTTCCCTTCGCTCTTTAGCAAATACTTTTTGTGCCCCACGCCACGCCCTCTTGATCCTCCTGATTGCAGCACAGCAGAGGAGGACAGTTTTGTGCCTCAGCTCAAATGCAGGCATGGCCAAAGCGTGGAGGAGTTCATGCACCCAGGGGCAAGCATCAGCCACGGGAAGATGGGAGCATGTGGATAATTGTCCCATCCTTGGGAGCAGAATTCTAAGTATGCACTCCCCAGTTTTCTAGGAGGTCTTGGAGGGTTGGATGGGCTTGAGCCCAGCTGTCTATAGAGGTCACTGGCTTGGTTATACACTCTTTACTGGCCTTTCTCTCTCTCCTCTCTTCTCTCTTTCTCTCTCTCTCTCTCTCTCTCTCTCTCTCTCTCTCTCTCTCTCTCTCCCTCTCTCCTGCCTCACTCCAGTTACTTTCAGGATCACCTTGCAAATAAACCACCTGCACCCAAGTCCTTGTCTAGGCTCCACTCTGACAGGCACCATTGTCTCACTGCCTTTCTTTACCTTCTGACCCTTCATTTTCTGTCTCTTCATGAACTGCTCCTTTAAGAGTGAACCCTACACTGTTGTTGCTGCCCAGCACCTCCATAAAGCCCTGACCTGTGCCCTTCCACCTGCACATTAGCCACAGACTAGTCCTCCCACTGCCTCTGTCCACAGACTAGTCCTCCCACTGCCTCTGTCCACAGACTAGTCCTCCACTGCCTCTGTCCACAGACTAGTCCTCCCACTGCCTCTGTCCACAGACTAGTCCTCCCCTGCATCTGTCCGCAGACTAGTCCTCCCACTGCCTCTGTCCACAGACTAGTCCTCCCCTGCATCTGTCCACAGACTAGTCCTCCCACTGCCTCTGTCCACAGACTAGTCCTCCCACTGCCTCTGTCCACAGACTAGTCCTCCCCTGCATCTGTCCACAGACTAGTCCTCCCACTTGCCTGTCCACAGACTAGTCCTCCCACTTGCCTGTCCACAGACTAGTCCTCCCACTTGCCTCTGTCCACAGACTAGTCCTCCCCTGCATCTGTCCACAGACTAGTCCTCCCACTGCCTCTGTCCACAGACTAGTCCTCCCCTGCATCTGTCCACAGACTAGTCCTCCCACTTGCCTGTCCACAGACTAGTCCTCCCACTGCCTCTGTCCACAGACTAGTCCTCCCCTGCATCTGTCCACAGACTAGTCCTCCCACTTGCCTGTCCACAAACTAGTCCTCCCACTGCCTCTGTCCACAGACTAGTCCTCCCACTTGCCTGTCCACAGACTAGTCCGCCCACTTGCCTCTGTCCACAGACTAGTCCTCCCCTGCATCTGTCCACAGACTAGTCTTCCCACTGCCTCTGTCCACAGACTAGTCCTCCCCTGCATCTGTCCACAGACTAGTCCTCCCACTTGCCTGTCCACAGACTAGTCCTCCCACTGCCTCTGTCCACAGACTAGTCCTCCCACTTGCCTGTCCACAGACTAGTCCGCCCACTTGCTTCTGTCCACAGACTAGTCCTCCCCTGCATCTGTCCACAGACTAGTCCTCCCACTTGCCTCTGTCCACAGACTAGTCCTCCCACTTGCCTGTCCACAGACTAGTCCTCCCACTTGCCTCTGTCCACAGACTAGTCCTCCCACTGCCTCTGTCCATGCTGCACCTCCTGCCTTAACTAACTGGTGAGCACCTGCTTACCTGGCAATCCACAAACCCTGCACAGAGCCTTTCCCAACACTCCCCACTTCCAACATCAACCCCCATCTTTGCATGTGGGACTGGTGAGGCCCTTTCCAGTATGTTCTCTGCTGCCTTTCACAGAAATGTAAAGCCCTGAGAGCAAGGCGGTGAGGTTCATTTGCATATCCCCAGACATTAACACATGCTCAATAAATGTGGATAAAAGAGTGAGCTTTCAAGCAAATCTCTCTGCTCGTACCTCCTCAGGATGCCTCCCCCTGGCAGGGTTTCGGTGGGATGAGATCCCACGTGGCTTTCCCTGCACTGAGCTGGCAGCTCTGTTGGCCTCAGCAGGGAGATGGAAGCGAACCTTGTAAACATCCCAGGTCGCTTTCAGGGGCAGCGAGCAGGTAGGGAGCCCAAGGAGAACATCTGACTTACGTGTCCAGATCAGGACATGAGAACAGGGCTCCCGCGTGCACACCTACTTGTGGGATTTGGCAGACAAGCCCTGGCGAAGACCAACAGCCCTGCCTGGTAGCGTCCCCACCTGGTGAGGCCAGGGGGGACCCAGGGATGGCCGTGGTCAGCCAAGATGGAATGAACACTGCGTCCAGCTCACATAAGAAAAATACCAGCCTGGCCAGGCCGGCATCTGCCCAGCACCTTCTCCAGGCCAGGCGCTGTGCGAGGTGCAGAAGGCAACAAAGAGCTGGACAGAAACAGGTCCCTGTCCTAGGGAGGAAAATCACCCACCCGCGCCCCACACTCTGGCACCAAGTGCCGCTCAAGAGTAATAACAGTAAATGCAAAGGAGACGACCCAGCATTTATTGAGTGCTTTCTGTATGCCAAGGTCTTCTGAACATTTGGAAAATATTAAATTATTCATTCCCCACAGTAACCCTGTGGTGGCATGCTAAACCCAGCTCATATCAGCTCACAAGAGCCAACTGTTCGGTTTTCAGGAATTTTACAGGGCACGTGTGAAATATGGCTGTTATTAAAAAATCAAATTACATAAATTTACAATTAAATTATATTAAAAACAAAAGTAACACATCCTCAAGACTCATCACTTCCTAACTCTCCTGCCGCGCGTCACGCTGTCCTTGCTGTTAGCGGTCACTCGCGTCTATTCGTCTGTGAGGGGAGCAGGATCTGACGGTGCCACCCGGCATCTCTCCCGGCTCTGCTGCTGGTGACGTCACATGGAGATTGCAGAGGGTGACACATCAGGGCTTGATTTACTTCTTGTTGATTTCCTAGACCTAAGAAAGTGACGGAAGAATATCTCATGCAAATGAAACTTAAAAGGAGTGCCTGAGTCTGCGGCTGTTATTTTGTGAATAGCTTTCCGTACAAAAAAAGGAAAATATTGCCCTGTATTCAAAAATGATTCAGCAAAGAGGCCACCAAAGCCCTGGAAGGGGACTGAAGTTTGTAAACATCTTTCATTGTTTCCCTTTCACCTTCTTCTTTAATGCAAATGCCAGTGCCAACCAGTCCCCCCAGCCCCTCCCCCAGGAGGGAACTACACCTGGTGAGCCGGCTGGTGAGTCTTTACTGGACGCACTGCCTCCCAGGGAAGGGCTGGCTGTAAGCCCATTTTCCAGAAGGAGATGGGGCAGGAGGGGCAGAGAGGACTCCTGCAGGCAGCCCAGCCTTGAGTCCAAGCTCTTAAGCACAAGGAAAGGGAAGGGGCATCCTGTCACCCCCAGTTCTCCACCCAGTGCTGGGCAAGCCCCCAGCGAGAGCCTGCTTTTCTGACACATGCGTCTGGTCCCCCACCCCAGACAGGGGGAGCTGCGGAGAGGAAGGAGCAGAGCAGGGATGGGCAGTACATGCCAGGGCCACGAGGGTGTCTCCTGAGACAAAAGGGAAAAGGAAGCCGAGTCGGGCAGCATCAGGCCTGGGACAGGAAGGCAGCTGCTGGAACAAAGCCTAGGGCATGGGTTTGGGGAAGCAGAGTGGGCGGTGGGGCTGCCGGGGGGTCCAGAGCAGAGGCCAGGGCCTCGGTCACTCACAGGGCCTGTGGACATCAGCAGGGAAGTTGCTGCCACATTGCCCACCCGGCTCTGGAATTCTCCTGCCTCCTGCCAGATGGGCCATTTCAGGCCCCCATGATGGGCCCTCCCCAAGGAGCCCCCTCCCAGCAGGTGCATGAACAGGCACAGAGAGGGACAGCAGATTCAGGGACATCTCAGGAGTAAGGGGAGCTGGTCCCTGCACCTCGTTCTCATGATAACCACGGAGCAAATCCCCTCAGCCTCAGGTCTGCCCCTCACCACTCAGGTCCCTTTCCAGCCTCTCCCACAAGCGCACCTGACACCCCAGCCACACACTTCCCACTGTCCCCCATGAACGGAGCCCTTTCCTGCCTCGGAGCCCTTACACAGGTTGATTCCTCTGTTGGGAGAATCAAAGAAGGCTTCTTGGAGGAGGAGGTGTCTATGCTGGGCACTGAAGGAGTGAGCTAAAGTGTTGGGAAAAGGAATTTAAAATAGCCCTTTGCCCCCCCTCCCACGTGCACACAGCATTTGTAACAAATAGCCCTGCTGTATCACCATAACCGCTGTAATGGAAGGTGCACAGTCTTCATGGCACACAGTAGGTGCTCAGTAAGTGGGCAGGCTGCCGAGCTTAGGCAGGTTGCTCGGCTTAGAGACCCGCAGTTGTGCTAGCTGTGGGCCACATGCACTTGGTGATACCAAACTGTTTGACCTACAAAACTAGCAATGTTATATGTTCCAACCTAATAGTCTCGTTGTTACTCTGTAAATGGGGTTAATTGCAGTATCACTCTCAACGGGTTGGTGGGGGGAAGAAATGAATTCACACCTGTGCACTCACCTGGCTGGTGCCTGGAACAGGGTAGGTAGGTGCTGACAACAACTGCTCACTCTTCAAGGTCCCTACTATGTGCCGGACAGGGTGCTAAGCATGCTGCCTGTTAACTCCAAAGATCCTCCAACACTCTCCATGGCCTATTCTCAGCCCTACTTCTCAGAGGAGCTTACCCCGTTGTGGGCGGGGCTGGGCAGGTGGAAATCTGGGAAGGACTAGAGGAAGCTTCCAACAGCCCAAAGCATGGGCACAGGTGGGCAGGTGGTTACCTGCAGGAAACCCCAGAGCCTCTGGCCCCTGAAGGGGGAACTTGCAGAGAGTGCTGTGGAGGCTGCTGCTTTTGGGGGACATGTTGTCACCACGTCTGATCAACACAGCCTTCTAAGATGATGAATTCCTCTTTGCTTTCACCTTCCACATCTTACACAATTCTACTTTTGGCCGAGGCTAACTCAGAACCCTCCGGAAAAGAGGATTCTGGGAAATGTAGGTCCCCTCCTTGGCCAAGTGGACAGGATCCAATCCAGTGCCGATGGTGGTTCTAGGAACAGCATCATGCAGTGAGGCCAGGGGGTGGTGTGGGTCTCCCCAGCTTGCTTCCAATTTCCCCTGTGTTCACAGGAACCCACTTCCTGGGGGAGCCCATTCCCCAGCTGCCCTTCACCCACCTGGCTCTCGCTGTCCCCCAAACACATGATGCCTTTCTGGACATCTCAACTTGGCAGCCAGCGATTCTCTCCTCCCACCTCCCTCCCCTTGTGGGTCCTCTTCATTGCCTACCATCCCCCGTTCTCCTGGCCTCAATTCAGTCCTGGAGTCCTCTGCTTCCCCCAAAGCCAGGGGCTCCAGGGATGCTGATCTCATCCTCCCCAGGGGTGGGTCTCTTTAGGCTAAGCCCCTCAACTCAGGGGATTGCCATGGTGACTATTGGCCCAGGCAGGTTCTTCTCCAAAGTGACGCCAATCCAATTATAACCCCTGCCCGGGGGAGAGATTCTCCCTCTCCCATTAGACGAGAACAAGGACGTGCATGGCCTCCCATGTTGCTGGCAGCCACGTGTTGACTGCAGAATCACACCATTCCGTGGATGGCGTGGAGAGAGAGAAATCACCTGAGCCCCAGGTGACACCATGGGGCCTCTCTCTGGAGCAAGCAGCCCTGAAGCCAGAACTGCCTGTTTGAGAGAATAATTTTTTTCTTCTGTCACTTTTAATTCTGAAAGCATCCTGACAGACAGACCCCCGTCTTGACCAGACACACTCTTATCCATGCCCTCCCAGCCAGTACAAATGTTATTCCTTCTGATAGGCCTTGTCCAGCCTCTGGGTAGAGTCCTCCCTTGAGTGCCCTCGGTGCCCTGCACCTCCATCTAGTCCAGCACTGTGCACATTATTCATTTCAGTCCCCAAGGTGTTGTTCCCCCTATGAGTCACCGAGCTCTTTGAAAGTGAATCATCTCACGGAGACGAGAGAAGATACGTGTATCCATTTAATCTCATTCACTCCGCATTCATTCAGCAAACATTTGTTGAGTGCCTCTAAGACAGTGAGTGCCAAGACGGTATCAGTTTTGCATATATGTGGGGTATATGTGGAGTAAATTCATGGCTGGGGAGAGAGGAGAGAGAGAGAGAGAGAGAGAGAGCGCTTGAAGGGCAGGAGTATGTGGGCAGGACTTCCCTCTGTTGGTGGGGAGGAGTTGTCCTTGGGACTTGGAGCCTTGCCCCTCCTTCTAGGTGTCTCCTGGGTGTGTGTGCAGGGGGGTGGGGAGGGGGTGGGAAAGCTTTGGGAAGAGAGCAAAGTGCTGAAGCTCACCTCTGAGGCTGCATCCCGCCCCACAGCTTTGAACTCAGAGGAGCTGGGGTTCACGTATCCATTCATTCAGCTCACATCAGTGCCTCCTGTGTGCCAGGCACTGCGCTTGGCTCTTGGAGTTCATCCATGAACACGGTCCATTGACTTTGCTTTGGCTCAAGGAGTCAGGAAGTCTTTTCCCTGAGATCTGGAGATTTTCATTCACCCTCCAGGGTCATACGTCCTACCCCAGACCAGAGCTAGGTGACATCCGGGGGTCCCTTCCCATCTCTGAGTCTATGATAAGCTCATACATACCTGTCTTCTCTAGATAGACCCTGTCTGCACCCCAAGTCTTTGAGCACAGCCACCCTCGCCCCCTGACCATGCCGTCCAGTGCAGCTGTGAGGAATGCACTCAGGACGGGCCCAGCACATTTTTAAAAAATATTTTTATTGATTTCAGAGAGGAAGGGAGAGGGAGAGAGAGATAGAAATATCAATGATGAGAGAGAATCACTGATCAGCTGTCTCCTGCATGCCCCCCACTGAGGATTGAGCCCGCAACCGGGCATGTGCCCCGACCGGGAATCGAACCGTGACCTCCAGGTTCATAGGTCGATGCTCAACCACTGAGCCACGCTGGCCAGGCCCCTGTACATTTTTAATGCCTGTGAAAACAGCAAATGCTCCCTATGAGCCGTGTGTCCCTCAGGACTCACGTTGCCAGTGACAGAAACACCACTTGAGCTAGCTGAGGCCAAAGGGGAACTGATTCACGCACACAATCCAAAAGAAGATTAAATGATCAAACCGAGAAAAGGCAGGACACAGCTGGATCTCAGAACCACGGGGACCAGAAAGGACCAGAACCTGCTCTCTCCATCTTTCATCTCTGCTTCTTTCTGCACAGGGCTTTATCCTCTCCCTGCAGGCCAGCTCCTCAGCACGGCAGGAAGCCTGGAGGCCAGGTGCCCCCACTTTTACCCTCCTAGAGCCTGCACTGTGGTAGGGGGCCTGCAGACGCCTCTCCAGGTCCATCATGGAAAATCCCAGGCAAGGACTCCCATAAGCCCGGCGCGGGTGCGAGGCCCACCCCAAGAAGTGAAGTTTTCTAAAAACATGGTGGCATCTACAGGGGCTTGTGGTGGGAGCAAGGAGAACACAAACTTCTAGGGCAGTGGTTCTCAACCTTCTGGCCCTTTAAATACAGTTCCTCATATTGTGACCCAACCATAAAATTGTTTTCATTGCTACTTCATAACTGTAATGTTGCTACTGTTATGAATCGTACTTCATAACTGTAATGTTGCTACTGTTATGAATCGTAATGTAAATATCTGATATTCAGGATGGTCTTAGGCGACCCCTGTGAAAGGGTCGTTCAACCGCCAAAGGGGTCACTACCCGCAGGTTGAGAACCGCTGTTCTAGGGTATGGGGAGTGTTCACAAGATGGGGACTGTCCCAAATACAGGGTGCAGACGCCTGTAGTGACACAGTAGCTATCTACTAAAGTCCAGAACCTGAATCAGAGAAAAGATTTCCAGGGACTCACTTGCAAAGCCTTTCTCCTCTCTTCTGGTTTTCCTGTCCTATATCTGATAACAGAATTAACCAGTTATGTTAAAAACTGCGCTAAATCTAGAATCAAAAGAATTAATTTTAAAACAGAACTTGGCCATTTACTAGCTGGAGCCAGTCACTAACTTCTCCCCCCTTGGTGTCCTCATCTGTTAAATGGGTTCAGGTTTACCCAGGTCGTGCAGGTGAGCATCTCCAGCACAGTGCTGACTGGTGCTCCTCAGTGATGGGGAAAGGCCTCAGTCGGAACATCAGACCTGGTCCAGCCGCGTAGATTCCAAAGCTCCTAGTGCACAGTTCAGTTCCAGGCACCTGAGTGCCAGCCTCAACGAGGAAGTCTGGAAAACCACTGCTCTCTGCATCTTCTAAGCATCTTCTTCTGGGCATCCTCCATCCTCTAGAAGTTTCTGTTCTGTTTGCTCCCACCACCAGCCTCTGCAGATGCTGCCCTGGTTTGGGAGGACAACCTCTCTCTAGCCCTGGTTGACTGCTGGTGAGTGGAAGTGGGAAGGTGAGCGATCAGCTTCCCCCATGCACTGGGCAGGGGATGCACATGGAGAGGGTCCCCTTTTCCTCCCATGACCAAGCAGTCCCACCAGGAACACTGCCTCCTCTGTCCTGCTTGCCTTGGCAGCCTAAGATTTTCCCATGTCACTCTCCTGCTAGGGACCACGGTTCCCATTGCTACCGACTCTCCTCGGACCCGCAGGACCTCCAGGGGTTTAGAACAGTTACAAATGGTACTCAGCACTACCTCCTCCGACTCCTCCCTCACACTAATGCTCCACTCCACACCTTGTCCTTCCCCTGCCCACCCTGTCATGCCCCAGGCACCCAAGGGGCACTTGGCTCCTGAGGAAGCTGATCTCTATATGCTCTGGTTGACTCCTGACCCCCCACCTCTAGCTGCTGGAACTCTGCACATGATCCAAGGCTACACTGGGCAATGCTGCCTTATAGTCCTCACCGTTGAGTTCTCACACCTAGAGACCTGAATACCGGCTTTCCTAACACTTAAAATCAAGTCAGGAAATTTAGTTTCCTTTTTTCTGGGTCCTTTTCCCAGCTTTTCCTCCAGCAGTTAACATGCGCTGACCTCAGTCTGGACCCCTGAGGAGGTTATGTAGCTCAATCACAGGTTAGAGGGCAAAATTCAGAAGACAAGAAGATATTATTTAGAAAGCAGGTGCCTGATAGAGAGACTTCTCTTCTTTAGGAATGGCCAATATATGGCACGTGCTACTGAAGCCTCCTATGTCACCTGGGGCAGACATCACCAATGGATGTCTTTTCCAGGGAACTTGGACCCTGCCTCAGAATCTCCAAGCAGGCACGACCAATCAATCGAAGTTGGCAAATGAAGTGAAACCCATTTTCCAATTGTGGTAAAATGAAAGGGAAAAAAAAACACAAACACATTTCTGGTCTTTGTCTCTTGTTTCTGGCACAGAGCTTCAAACCCTCTTAGATTTCCTGAATGATAGGAGTAGCTTTTGTTATCCTGAGTTTATGCTAATGAGAGGACTCAGGTGGGTTCTTAGGGAGGAACTGGCCACATCAGAAAGACCAAGCATGTGATTAGAGGGCTGGCACTTTCAGCCCCACCCGCCAACCATCAGGAAGGGGGGCGCTGGACATTGAGTTCAATCACCTGGCCAATGATTTAATCAATTGTGTCTACCTAGTGAAACCCCAGAAAAAAACCTGAAACAACCAGACTCAGGCAGCTTCCAGTTGGCAAACACTGAGGTTCTGGGAGGGGGTTCATCCCAGGATTCCTTAAGGATAGGGCGTGGAAGCCAGCAAAGTCCCTACTAAAGATCTTGCCCCATAACTCTTCAACTGGCTGCTTATGGGTATCATCTACACTAATAAAAGAGAAACATGGTAATTAGCTTATGACCGCTACCCTTTTCATTGGCTAATCAGTGAGTATATGCAAATTAACTGTCAGCCAAGATGGCGGCCAGCAGCCAGGCACTGAAGCGAGCATGAGGCTTGCTTGCTGAGGACTCCAACGTTCCCCACCTCACTTGCCGGCCTCTCAGTTGCAACTCTAAACAACTATGTACTATGTTGCAAATAAGAAGCTAAACAAAAGCCCAGAAACCAGCTGGACTAAAATCCAGCCGGAACGAAACTTTGTATTGATGTTTTCAGCAGCGAGGCCTCAGAGCTAAAGCTGGCCCAGAATAACAAAAAAAAAAAAGAAAACAAGGAGCGGTTGGGAGCTCCAGTCACTCGCCACCCGGAAAACAGCCCTCAGCCCCTCACCCAGACTGGCCAGGCACCACCCAGTGGGGACCCCCACCCTGATCCAGGACACCCTTCAGGGCAAACCAGCCAGCCCCCACCCGTGCACCAGGCCTCTATCCTATATAGTAAAAGGGTAATATGCCTCCCGGCACCGGGATCAGCGTGACAGGGGGCAGCGCCCAAACCCCCTGATCGCCCTGCGGCTCTGTGAGTGACAGGGGGCGGGGCCACAACCTCCCTATCTGCCTTGCTCTGTTTGTGACAGGGAAAGGCGCCCCAACCCGCTGCTCAGCCCTGTTCTGTGCCTGATAGGGGGGAGCTCCCCAATTCCCTGATTGCCTTGGGGCTCTGTGTTTGATAGGGTGCAGTGCCCCAACCCCCCCCCCCCCACAGGCCCTGCTCTGTGTGTGACAGGGTGCGGCGCCCTAACCCCCCCCCCCCCCCGGCCCCCACGGGCCCTGCTCTGTGTGTGACATGGTAGAGCCATAACCTCTCCATCGGCCCTGCCCCGAGTGTGACAGCGGTGGCACCCCATCCCCCTGATCGGCCCTGTTCTGTGGGTGATAGAGGATGGCGCCCCAACCCCCCTCCACGGGCCTTGCTCTATGTGTGACAGGGTAGAGCCATAACCTCCCCATTGGCCCTGCCCTGAGTGTGACAGTGTGCAGCGCCCCAACCCCCTGATCCGCCCTGCTCTGTGCATGACAGGGGGCGGTGCCCCAACTCTCAATCAGCCCTGGTCTGAGCCTGACCAGGGGCTGCACTTAGGGATTGTGCCTGCCCTCTGCCACCCGGGAGCAGGCCTAAGCCAGCAGGTTGTTATCTCCCGAGGGGTCCCAGACTGCAAGAGGGCACAGGCCGGGCTGGGGGACCCCCCTCCCCCCCGCCCCCGAGTGCACAAATCTTTGTGCACCGGGCCTCTAGTTTATATAAAATGTTAATTGTAAGATAGCACTCTCCTGAGTTCTGTGAGGCATTATAGCAAATTAATGAACAGGCAGGAGACATGGGGGTAAGGGGTGTCATGGGAACCCCTGAATCTGCAGTTGGCTGAGCAGAATTGCATGTATCTTGGGGATACCTGAGACTTGCAGCTGCTGTCGGAAGTGGGGGCAGTCTTGTGACACTGAGCCTTTAACCTGTGGGGCCTGTGCTAACTCCAGGTAGTTAGGATCAGAGTTGAACTGAATTGTAGGACACCAAGTTGGGATCACAGGGCTGGTGCTGTGAAGTTCCCACTCCACCCCATACACTGCTGCCAGATTTGTCTACTTGGAAACTTCTGAAGACAAAGCAGACTGAGCAGGGATCAGCAACTCTGACCCCCATGCCTAATCCAGCCCATCCCCTGTTTTTTAAATAAAGTTTTATTGGAACTAGCCATGCCCATTCCTTTACGTGTTGTCTATGGCTGCTTTCAAGTTATAATAGTAGAGTTGAGTAGTTACAACACTGACTGCATGGCCTACTAAGCCTAGAATAGTTACTATCTTGCCCTTTAAGGAGCACCAGGAAATGTTATCCAAGCCAACATTACAACCTCCAAATCCCTTTCAAGTCTCATGTTTTATTTTGAAGACTCAGGTAAATGTTGCGTTTTCTTCTATTTTACATGTCTATGTGTACACATTTCATATACAAATAATTTCTAAATTACCACCAGTTAAGTAAATATACTGGTACCAGAAAGATGCTCTACCTTTTAAAGATGCTCCAAGTTTAAGGCATCTTCTGTTGCATTCCATGGGTTCTTAGGAGTTGCTGCTTATTTTTTCCCACTGGAAATCATTCACAAATTGTGTTCTGTGGGAGCTAGGGGATCCATAAACTTCAAAGACTACTGGGCTGGAAGGTAGGGTGGGATCCTAACCTTAACCAAGATACTCCCTATTGCCTGCTTTGTAGTTTGAGTAAAGGGATCTGCTGATAACATAAGGTTTAAAAAATCACAGATCCAAATGACTCACTCAAACTCACTGATGGAGACAGGTCATATAAACAAGCGAATCCGGCCAGGCCTGGCACAATAGGAACCAGCGAGGCCTTGGCAGAGTGTAGAAGGAGCGGGTGCCCCTGAGATCTAGCCAGGTGGGACAACAAATTAGTGTGCCCAAGCCTTCCACTGCTTTAGTAAATCTGGAATTTTATGTGGATGTTTTCCAATTATGAAGACCTGTGCGGATCACATAGATTCACACTTGTGAACTCGATGCGGCTGGTGGATGGTCAGTCTGCGGCTCCTGGCTTAGGCACTGCCTTTCAGAAAACCCAGCCAGCAAGGGCTGCCATTTCCCTGACCTTATTCCTAGGATCGTACAGGGCACCAAGAAGACCCACCACAAAGACAGGCATCACAGCCCTGGCACTGGTCCTTACTGGCTGGGCGAGCTTGCAGACCTCTGCGCACATGTGATGACAACAGTATCTCCCAGGTGGCAGGGAGGGAAGAACGGAGGATGCTGCAGGTGAAAACATCGCCTGGTACATGTGGCACAGGCTGGGCACACACAAGGGTGTGGTTACTGTTTTCCGTTGCTGGGTGGAAAGGGGTGTTCAGCGGGAATGCACAGGGGTGTGTGGTGGTGAGGGGGCTCTCTAGATCAGCCCCCGGTTGCCATCAACCCAGAAAGCCCCAACCCTACTGCAAGAGTGATGAGAAATGACCACCGTCTGTCTCTGCTCTTCAGGGTACAGATGAGATTCGAGAGCCTCATTGGAGAGGAACCAGTGCCTGGGCCCGTGGCTGTCTGGCGGGATCATTAATAAGATAGATGCTCCTAATGGCTGCAAGAAGGATCATGGAGCTACTCATTATCAGGGGTTGAAATCGCTAATTATTCGTTTCTCTGCAGCTGTCACTCGATACACCCACCCAACCACGGGCCCCAAACGGGTTCCTTCGCCCATGGCCAACAGGGGCCATGAGCAGGCACGGCCAGCCTCCGGGCTGGGGGCAAAGTCTACTTCCTGCATTAAATACTTATTAAAGTTGATTAGAACTCAATGCTCCATAAAACCTCTTTCAAGTCAGCGAAATGCCTTAGGCTACAGATCCGCCCCCCTCCCCGCCACACACACACACACACACACACACACACACACACACACACACACTCCGCCTGCCCCTGAATTCGATACAAAAGGAGCTCCCAAGCACTCAGAGAGTATTGGAAAAATTAGATGAGGGTTGAGGAGGGGGGAGTATGGCATTTCAAATCGGGAGGAGGGGAGGTGGTTTAGAACAGTTACAAAGCAGATAGCAACGCCCGGAATGAGGGGCATCCAAGACCCAAAAGGGGGTGCGTGGATTCAGGCAAATGGGAGGATGGGAAGGCCGCCGGATGCGCATAATCTCAGAAATGATATCACCCTGGGCCTGAAAAGAGGAGACATGGTTTTCTTTAAAAGCGATCTAGGTCCTATTTACATTTCAGAGCAAACAGCATATTGTTTTCATCAGGGGGAAATAAGCACTCATGTTTACCTTATGTTTCCTTCAAAATATTTGCATTTCAAAGCCTTCTGAGCTTTAAGTTTCAGAGCTGTTCAAAACGTGGCACCTGGGCTTCTCCCAGATGGGCCATGTGACAGCAGAAATCCATACCACCCAGCCAGGATGGCACCCAATAAAAGGGCAGCACCCCCTTTAAGGCCCATGATGCATCCCCAGGGGCGCTGCAGCTGGGACAAAGCTGGTGGCCAGATGAGAGATAGGAGAGCCAGGCAGCCAGTCAGAAAGCTTCTGTGTGGGTCCACAAGTCTTCCTCTTAAGGGGTTTTTTGTCCTCTTTGTAGACTGTGGATGAGCAGGGAGACTGTGCTGGTCTGCACCGACCCTGAGGATCTGTCCCGGAGAGGGAGGAAACGGCAGCCCTGGAGCCCTGGGAGATGTTCAAGCGAGGCCAGGAGAGGGTGGGCAGAATAGCCACCTCATTGCCAGAGGGCTGAGCCAAATGACCTCAACCCGAAATTTCTTGCTCCAAAACTCTCATTCATTCATTCAACAAACAATTATGGAGGGCGGACTATGAGTTGGGCCTCAGTCTAGAGGCTGGGGCCATAAGGATGAACAAAACCAATCAGGATTCACATTTATTAGACACTTACTCTGTGCCAGGCACTGTTCTTGGCTGCACATTGGATAGAGAGCTTTGAAAACCCCAGGGCCCCAGACAAACCCCAGACCAGTGAGATCCTAGCCTCTGCAGGTGGGGCCCAGACTCCATTGATTTTTAAAACTGCCTATGTGACTCCAGTGCACAGGCAAGTTTGAGACCCTAAGTATTCCACATGCATGACCTCATTTAATCCTCAAACAGCCTTCAGAGGCAGGCAAGAGAAACCAGTGATGGCGAACGTTTTGAGCTCGGTGTGTCAGCATTTTGAAAAACCCTAACTTAACTCTAGTGCTCTGTCACCTATAGAAATTTTTTTGATATTTGCAACCATAGTAAAACAAAGATTTATATTTTTGATATTTATTTTATATATTTAAATGCCATTTAACAAAGAAAAATCAACCAAAAAAATGAGTTCGCGTGTTACCCTTGACATGCGTGTCATAGGTTCGCCATCACGGAACTATCCCCTTTTTAATAACGAAGCACGGAGATGCTATGTCAGCTGTGGCAGAGGAGCAGAGACAGGATTCAAACCCAGGTGTCAGGCTCCTCCAGAGGCCATACTCCTAACAGCTCTGCCATAGTATCTCCTCATACCAGCTGCTGTCCTCATGGAGCTCCTGCTCTGGAGAGAAACCCACAGGCAGGTGAACCCAGTGTCAGAAGCAGCAGTACAGAGAGGGGCACTGTGGGTTGTCCAGCCACCAGCTATTGCCAACTCATCTTCCCCTGCCTGCCATTGCAGAGGCTGAAAAGCCAGATATTCCTCCCAGCCTGCCTTGTAGCTGGGCTTCTGGCCAATGAGATGCTGTGGGAAGTTGGCGTGGGTACTTCTGGGAAAGGTTTTCCCCCAAGGTAACAGGAAAGGTGTGTGAGGTACGCTCCTTTCACCTTTTCAACCCATCCTCAACCTGTCGCCCGGGATATTGCTGAGAGAGGACATGATATTTGGAGCTGCTGAAGCCATGATGGGAAGCCTGAGAGAATCACAGACAGAATTATCAATGCTGTTGAAGTAACCCTCCAGCATTCTTATTAGAGGAGATAGCTAAAAGGTCTTCCTTTCAGGTAATCAGGTACTTGCACCTGCATCAATTAGACTGAGATTTGACTGTGATTAACAGAAACCTCCAAAATAACTGTGACTTACGTAAAATAGAAGTTTTCATATAAAATAAGTCTGGTGTCAAATTATACGACAAAGGAGCAATAATCAAAACAGCATGGTACTGTAAGAAAAACAGACATATAGAACAATTAAATAGAGCCCAGAAATAAATCCTCACTTATATGGTCAATTAATCTATGACAAAGTAGACAAGGATATACAATGAGGTAAAGATAGTCTCTTCAATAAATGGTGTTTGGAAAACTGGAAAGATACATGCAAAAATATAAAATTAGACAACTTAATTATACAAAAATAAACTCAAAATGGATTAAAGACCTAAATGTAAGACCTGAAACCATAAAAATTCTAGAAGAAAACATAAGCAGTAAACCCTTTAAAATCAATCTTAGCACTGTCTTTTTACATATGTCTCCTCCAGCAAGGTCAACAAAATAAAAACAAATGGGACTACATCAAACTAAAAAGGTTTCGCACAGCAAAGGGAACCATCAACAAAATGAAAAGACAACCTGCTGAATAGCAGAAAATATTTGTAAATTATTCACCTGATAAGGGGTTAATATCTAAAATATATAAGGAACTCATACAACACAACACCAAAAAACAAACAACCCAATTAAAATATGTACAGAGACTTGAAGAGTCATTTCTCCAAAGAGGACATACAGAGGGCCAATAGAATAGGAAAAAGTGCTCAACATCACCAATCATCAGGGAAATACAGATCACAACCGCAAGGAGATATCACCTCACGCCTGTCAGAAAGGCTATCATCAAAAAAAAAAAAATCAACAAATAACAAATGCTGGTGAGGAAGTGGAGAAGAGGGAACCCTCCTACACTGTTGGTGGGATTGCAAATCAGTACAGCCACTATGGAAAAAGTATGGAGATTCTTTTATAAAAAATTTAAAATAGAGCTGCCATACCACCCAGCAATTCCACTTCTGGGTATTTATTCAAAAAAAATCCAAAACACTTCTATGTTCATCGCAGCTTTACTTGCAATAGCCAAGATATGGAAGCAACTTAGGCTGACTAGGTCTATCAATAGGTGAATGGGTAAAGAAGACGGGGTACATATATACAGTGGAATATGATCCAGCCATAAAAATGAGTGAAATCTTTCCATTTGTGACAACATGCATTGACCTACAGGGCATTATGCTAAGTGAAATCAGTCAAACAGAGAAAAACAAATACCATGTGATCTACCTATAAGTGAAATCTAAAGAAATAAAACAAATGAATAAACAAAACAAGACAGAAACAGATCCACTGATATTGAGAACAAGTTGATGTTTGTCAAAGGGGAGGGAAGGAGTGAAGGGATGGGTAAACTTTAAAAAAAAAAAGTGAATGTAAAAAAATATGAAGACCAAGTAGAGACAGCAAACCTGATGACAAAATATAAATAAATAAATAAATAAATAAATAAATAAATAAATAAATAACAAAGTCTGAAGACAAGCAGTCCAGGGTGATGGGGAAGCTTTAAAGGTATGAGAACCAAGCATCTTTCTCTTGCTGCCAGGCCATTCTTAGCATGTGACTTCTACTCACGTCAATCAAAGATGGCTGCCCAGGCTCCAGGCATCACATTTGCATTCCAGCTCGTGGAAAGAAGAGAAGAGGTGGATGGAGGGTGGACCCATCCTTTAAAGCACACTTCTCAGAAGCTGTTCTGTTTATGTCCCATAGGCCAGAATTTAGAGACCTGGCTACATCTGGCTACAAGGAAGGTTGGGAATCCTGTCCATTCTGAGTAACCAATAGCTTATCCAAAATGAAGGAGTCTAATGATCAGAAAGAAAAGAGGGCTATTTGGGGGCAATAAGCAGCCTCTAACCAACCTGATAATCCAGGTTGTTGCTGACAATTGCGCTCAAAGGTGCCTTCTCTGATGAAGAAGGGAGAGGACTGACGAGGCAGCCAGGACAAGGGAAGGGAGAACAGGGTTCCGGACAGGAGCAATGGCTTGGGCAGAAGCCTAGAAGTGTGAGCAAACTCGGTACATTTGAAGAATTGAAGAAATCCTGTCGCCAGATGATAAAAGCAAGTGGGTGAGAGGTAAGGCGGGTCAGGCACCAAGGAACCAAGCTGTGGAGGCCCCTTTACCATGGGGAGGAGCGTGGACTTCATCTAAGCATAACAGAGACCCACTGGAGAGTGTTGGCAGGAAAGTGACATGACCAGGGTTGCGTTTTGGGAAACTCATTCTGGTCGCAGGGTGGAGGATGCATTGGGCTGGAGAAGGGCAATGCTGGAGACAGGGAGACCCAGGGGGAGGCTCCCGGAGGCTGGCAAGCGGCTGACACTGGCTTGCAGTGGCACACTGGCAGGCCCTGCCTCTCCCTGGAAGGCTGATGAGGGATGGCTTCCAACAGTGCTGCTCAGAGGGCTTTTCTGCATGAGACCCCAAGCTTCCCAGAACCTAATGCAATGCACTCCTTCCTTCATTGAGAGTCTTGCTACAAAAATTGTACCCGTGTACATATAACCAGCTAAATTAAACATGTACTTAGGGATATATGTGCTTTACACCCTTGTGTAAAGCAAGCTCCTTCCTTCTTTGTAGACCAGTGGTTCTCAACCTTGGCTGCACATTAGAATCACCTGGGAATCTTTTTAAATTCCTCCGGATGAGGCCCAGAAATCAGGATTTGAAAAAGATTCCCAGGTGATTCTAATGTGCAGCCAAGGTTGAGAACCACTGTTGTAGACCAATGAGAGTTTGCAGCCCAACACCAATCTAAGGACCACACTTTGAATATCAGTGGTTTCAGGTGAGAGGACCCTGAATTCCTCATGGAAGGCTGCCTTCTCAGACCAGGGAAAGGTTGGTTTCCCTGTGTCTGCTGCAAGCCTTACTATTCTTAGTTGCTCTAGCATGCAATGCCAACCCACTGCCCCTCTCCAGCAGTTACCTGTGGCCCTTGGCAGAGGGCCAGCTGCTGATCAGCTTGTCCAGGAGTGGCGAACTCCCACGTGTCCAGCTTCACCACCCAGCTGGAGTCCTGGGACCTTACAAAGCCTGCCTAGCCAAGCTCTTTTCAGGGACAGTGGGGATGGCAGACGACTGGCTAAGGGGAGCTGTGGCATTAACTCCTGGGCAGCTTCTTAGTTCTTCAGTCATTCTGACAGGGGAGAATGAAGGGGCCCTGGGAAAACTTACACAAGAGGGGCTCCCCGGCCCCGGACCGGGCCACTGTGTGCACACACTTTCTGGCCGGGCCAATTCTGTCCCCCTCTGGGCTGCCTCCTGCCTGCTGCAAGCTCTTCCAGGAAAGTGTCTGGACTCATCCTCTCAGCTTCCCCAGCGCCCCTCGCCCTGCCTCCCAAAGTATGGCCACAAGTGTCCCTCTCACTGCCAAGCACTCTTCAAGCAGCTTCACATGCATTAACTCATTTATTACTGATCCCCACGAAGCACTTGTAGAATCAATTCATCAGTTCGCTTCGTGCATCGATGCTTGCCTCTTCATCAGCTGTCCGCACAGCCTCGGCAAGGGTGGGCCTCCAGGAACGGAGGTCTCAGTTTGAGCTCAAAAGTGAAGGCAACCAGTTCAAGTAGCACTTCAACCCCATGTCAGCACAGGCTCCATTGGAATATCCAGTGGCCAACTTAGCAGTCAAGCTGCCTGAAAGAGGGGTTCCAGACAGACTAAGCAGGACTCCAAGGACATTCTGAGTCTGGGGAACCCGCTGGTGCACAGGGGACGGACTCTCAGAGCAGCCTCTTCTAAGAGCCTTACCTGCTCACTGGACAGATGGCACATCTGAGGCCAAGAGGGGGAAGTAGCCCAAGGTGACAAGTCAGACCCAAGGTGACAACAAAGATGGCAGAGCTGAAACTGGGCATTGTCCCCAAGCACTGCCTGTCTTCCTGCCTTGCCCCCCAGTGCCTAGGAAAGTGCTCCCCGTAAGGAAGAAGCTGGTGCCATCCCAATGAACCTCTGGGTACACGTTGGACCCAAAGGCGGACATCAGCCCCCACTGATGCCCTTTGGCAGCCCTGACCAAGAGCAGGGCGGGAGCACGCAGGATCCTGCTTCTGAAAGCCACCTGAGAAATCATGTGTTTGGGACATAGGCCCAGGGGAGCAGAGCAGGCTGGCCACCCTCCCAGCGAGCTGACCCCTCCATCAGAGGCCAGGCCCCCACCACAGCCACCGCAGGGACAGCCAGTGCTGGGCACTTCCACCCTGGCTGGCTGAGCCCCGGCCCCCACCCACCCCTCGTCTCCAGCTTTGTGTTTTTGTGGAGCATGGGACTAGGGAGGGTGGGAGCCGGGGAGGCCAGAGAGCAGTGAATGAAATTCTTTGTTTAAGAAAGCCGAGAGCCGCGAGACTGCAAGCCCGGGAGAAGCATGTCATTTTGCTGGAAACGCGATTTTCCCTAACAAGTACAGAATTCTACATGACATGTTGAAAAGTGTATCTCTTTGAGAAGCTGCTCTGTATCTCAGAGGCATCGCCAGGACAGAACCATGTAATGTGGCAGTTGCCATGGCAATGCCTCGTTTTCCATAGACAGGGAAATCAGAGTGGCTAAGTCGATTGAGAGGCCCCAAATAATGTCTCCAGAGCAGGCTGCGTGAGATGTGGCTCTGGCTTTCGCAGCGCCTGGGGTGCTATTTGGGGTCTTGGGCCACCTCCGATACGCTTCATGGGAAATCCATGGGCTGGCACGGAGCGCCTCCTCCTCCGTTAGAGGCTTGGTGACTACAGGATGAGATCTGCTCAAGGCCACCAGACAAGGCCGTGCCACGGCCGAGATGACCAGGCTCCTGCCTCTTCAGGCAGGTCATGCTCACAGCTGAGGGGACACCCTCCCTCCTACCCCACTGGTTCTGCTCCTTTACCCCACGTCCTGAAGCTGATTCAGATGAAAACATGTGCCCGCATTTGTCCACACAGGCAGAGCCACTCATGCCTGCCCATCCAAGGACACGTGCTCCGGGGCCGGCTCTCCAAGCATGAGGGCGGGGCCACACAGAGCAGGTGCTCCATCTGTGGGTGTGGCCCTACGTCCTACACACCCAAACACACCCTGGGGAGCCCTTAGCCCAGGGCACATGGGTCTGTCATCCTATGGCTTGGCACAGTGTCTTGAACTCAACATGTACACACAGACACTCGGACACTCACACCGACACACATACACACAGAGACACACACAAATAAATACACAGTCAAACACCACCACATACAGACACACCACACACACACACACACGGTTCTGTCCCGACCCATAAGGCCCATAAGCATTATGCCCGGACTTGGCCAGACCCCAGAGTAAGGCAGGGTAGCCCTTCTCACTCCCTCAGAAGGGGTGGGGGCAGGATGCTCAGATCTGGAGCCCATGGAGGAAGCGCCCTCACCCAACGTGGGTTCCTGCGCTCTCCACTCTCAGCCTGCGCCAGGTCCCCTGGCGCATGGGCCTCCGCCCGTGCCTGCTGGTTGTGTGCTCACCCTCCTCTCCCAGGAGGTGCTGGCAGCTAGCGCTGAGCAGAAACAAGAGAAGCATCACCCTGTTCTTTCATCTCCAGGCGCAGTTAGCAGGGGGCTGGGCGTGACGGTGGGGGGAGGCAGGTGCCCCCTCAGCTTCCCAGAGGAAACATTTTATGAAACTGTCAGAGATGTAATAGAACTGTCAGAAGTACAGGAATCAGCTACACAGATTACAAAAACATATGTCAGGAACCTATTGGTTTCATGACAGTGTGAAAATCACAATTTTTCTGTCAAGATAGAAAGTAGAAACAGAGAAAAGCCAGGAGCACTTGAGCGTGCACCCGCTGAGACTGGCGAGTCCCATGGAGGTGGGTCCTGGGCAAAGTCCTGCCCCTTCCCCTTCCCTTCCCTCCCTCTATGCCACCCCCCCACCACCACCCGCAGGAACCAGTGGCAGGGGGTCCTCCACCCCCACCCCCAGGGAAAATGGCCACAGGCCTTCAGTCCCCCATGTTTGAGACAGTAAGGATGCGCTTCTCGCTGCCGGGTCAGCAACTCCGGGCCTTGCCTCTCGCTGGTGGCTGTCCTGTCCTCCAGGGATGGCAGGTTTCAGAGAGTCCCAAACACCGACCAGGTCACTGTCGGCCTGGCTGCTGGGCGGAGGAAGAGCAGCCACAGCCCAGCTGCCTTGCTTTTCCCTCTTGAGGTCATGAGGAAGCCAGTGTGGGCCCTGGTGGGGGGTAAGGGGGGGAGGCTGGGAGAACCAGGTCTTGAGGGAACCACGTGCTATGAAAGTGGCCCACAGGTCCTGGCCTCCCAGCTGCCACTCATGGGCTCTAGGGTCCCTCTTCTTGAGGAGCTTTGTGTCCCAGGCCAACCAGCCGCAGCTGGGGTTCCTGGGGGCTGTAGCCGGAGTCTGGGTGGAGGCCTCCTCCTGCTCCGGCTGGGAGGGGGTGACAGGTTTGATTGCCCGTCAGCACATGGAACACCTCAGAGGATGGGAAAACCTGGAGACTCGCTGTGGGGTCAGACAGGCCTGGGTTTGAATCTCAGACCCATAGTCCGTGTGCCCGTGGCCGAAGCACCTGGACACCTCCAAGCCCTGATCTCCTGGAATTTTTGTGGAGATGAGAACACTTACGTGTCGGACCCACCATGTGGGTTTTATAAAACTCCGGATGTGCATTCGGGTCCCTGGGAGGGGCTGGCTCCGTGCCTCCCCTTCCACGGCAATCCACGGGGCCTCCTCCCCGCAGGCCCTGCTGCCATTGAAAAGATTTTACATTGAGAACATTGCCGAGCACTTGTCCTCCTCTGTAAAGTGGGAATGACAGCTACACCTCACACTCTTCCCTGGAAGCAGAATGAACCCCCTGGGATCCTGAGGCCCTTCCCGCTGGCCTTAGTCTGGGCCTTCTGGAAGCAGGGTTCAGGGAGAGGGCTTCCGTAGGGAACCGCCCCGAGAGAAAACGGGGAGGGCGTCGGAAAAGGCTGGCGAGGCGCAGGTCACAGTGCAGGTCTGACCAGGAGTACGGAGAGGAGGGCACATGCCTGCAAGGGAAGGCCTGGCAAGGCCAAAGCCCTGGCCAGCGCACGTTCCTTGTCGTCTGCGACATCCCTGCCACACTGTCAGAAGCAGCTGGGGTGGGCAGAGCCCAGCCGCTGGGCCAGAGTGGTTGTGCCCCCCAAGTGACAGGTGTGAAAGCCCCGCCTCACCACTCTCCCCACTCTGACCCACATGCAGTCCTCTGCCTGAGCCCTCTCCTCCGCTCTGGGCCTGACTAACCCCAGTCTGTCCCAGTGAGTCTCAAGTAGAGGTCCCTTCCTCCAGGAAGCTTTGTCTCATCTGGGCCCCCTCCCCTCTGGCATTACTGGAATGTGCTGTAATTGCATGAAGAATCTTTGTCCTCCCCCCCCCCCACAGCATCCTCCTCCCCCCCCCCCCGCCACACACACACACACATACACACTACATAGCTCAGAAGGGCAGCAGGCATCGGTAGGTATCCGCCCTGCCTTAGCCTAAGCCCAAATCCAGGGCTCTGGGCCCAGGCACTGGTGTGCCAGAAACAGACACTCAAGACCCTTCTTGATGCAGCTCAGGAGAGAGTCCAGGAGGCAGGTGTCCCCAGCAAGGAGCACTTTGAGTCACCAAGCATCACCCTAAGAGGGACATCTGGCTCATCCACTTGACAGTCCCCCTACTGTGCCAAGGCTGAGCGAGTTACCAGCTGGCAAAGACATTGATCCCCTTCCCTTGCAATGGCCAGAGCAGGCCCAGGGCACCCAGAACACCTGAGCCGGTCTCCTGGCTGTGGGCAGCCTTGCCTGTGCACCCTAATAGGTTATATAATATTTATCCCTCTCGATGACATCACAAAAACAGGTCAGAAGGCACCAATTCTAGTCCAACCCATTATACAGATGAAGAAACTAAGGCCCAAGAAGAGAAAGGGTGCTTCCTAAGAGACATCAAAAAATGAAGAGTGCTGGGGTCCAACCCTAGCAGGTCCAAGGGTCCCCAAAGGTGTGGACGGAGTCGGCAAAGAAGGAATGACACAGAGACAGTGTTCAGTTGATCAGCAGCCTAGCCAGGATCTCTAGCCAAGTTCTCCAGCCAAGTTCTGGTCCAGATCTCCAGCCAAGTTCTGGTCAGCATCTCCAGAGAAGTTCTGGTCAGGACCTCCAGAGAAGTTCTGGTCAGGACCTCCAGCGAAGTTCTGGTTCTAGGTTCTCTTGCCACGTTCTGTAGCCAGGTTCTGTCCAGGATCTTTTGCCATGTTCTCTCCCTAGGTTCTCTCTCTAGGTTCTGTGTTCTGTTATCTTATTACATCTGTATTTATACCAGTTGGTTTTAATCCTATCAACTTCTATTCCAAAGGTTAGGGTGTTTCTTATCTCCATTCCAGGGGGTAAAGATTATGTAGCTTAAGTGTGATTGTTCTTAGTTAAAGTGATTAACTACCCGCCTGGCACTTAGTTAAGGGGTTTTATTCCCTCCCTAACTTCAGGGAAAAATCCCTACCTGGGGAAACAACCTTTCTCAGAGAGGTGACCTTGGTTAAAACACATAGCGCTAAGGGGAGCAAACATATTAAGAACAGTATGCTATATACGCCAGGTCCCTTGAAACATATGCTGTGCAGACGTTTCTTCTCTGCAGCGACTGTGTCAAGCAGCAAGGATGGACCGGCTCCCAGCAGAAGAGGTCGGGGTTCTCATCCAGGGCCGCTGCTGGGTCCCCACCCAGACACCTCAGCTCTGCTTCTACCAACCTCAGCCCTTGTCAGCTCCAGCTCCATCCGGGCCTTCATCCCCAGAGCAGCGCCCCTCCTTCCATCAAGGCCCGGAGACCCCAGTCCCTCCTGACAGCTTCGGCCACGAGTGAGCTCATCTCCCTGGCAGCTGTCTCCACCTCTCTGATTTCCGTCTCGATGGGGAAAGCATCATGCCGGAGCAGGATGTTAAGCTAATAAATATGTATGCAGGATTTTTATTACTTAATAGTTGTAAGGTTAATCGTCGTGGTGAACGCCTATATTTAATGTGTCAATGGAGCTGCAAAATGCCAAACTGAATAGCTTTAACACACATTAGTTCTACTTGTGAATCTACAAATAGGAACCTTGTCAGAAAAGTATTCAAACCAAGATCAGTATTGATTTTGGTCCTCAGGAAAGGCACTGGGCTGTGACAGTTTAAAATGATAAATGTCTAGAGAATTATTTGTCCGTATTGATAAAAAGAGGCAGATATAAAGCTGACAGTCTCGGAGGCGTCGCCACTGAGCGAGGGCAGCGCATCTAACGTTGTTAGGGCTCCGAGCTAATCTCCCTTTGGATATGGAGGAGATCCGCGTGTGATCCGGGCCTGCCCTGAGACTGGGCTTGTAATTGCAAAGGAGGGGCTCTGGGAGCTTGTGCAGCAGGCTCCCGGTTCCGGCCCTGACCTCCCCCACCACATTTTGGAGGGTAGCATTCTGCAGGGACCCTGGGGTCTTTCATTCGTCGCTCCCCGCCTGCTCAATAGCCTTCTACAGCTCAGAAAGCAAAACGGAAGTCCTCAGCCAGCCTTAGTGCTCTTGTCTCAAATGCCACCACCTCCCTCCCCACTTCCTCACTCAAAGCTCCCTCCCCTCACGGGACTCTGTGCCAGCAAGACCGGTGGTCACAGCTCCTATGACTCCCCTCAAAGGCCTCACTCATGCCATTTCTCGCCTGAATTGAACCGCCTTCCATTTTAGTTGTCTGAAGCTGATACTTTCCCCAGGATAACCGGACCTCACCTGCTCTTCATTCTCTACTCCAAGGCCACTGTGACTCGAGCAAGCGTGGGACCAGCCAAGACCCTCTCCTTAACCAGACTCCAGCCAGGCTCCTGTGAATCCTCTTCCCAACTGGACCTGGACTTCGGGCTTCCGTGCTCATCTCTGCACTGTCCAATTTCAGCAAGAATCCTGCTGGGTTCAGTTTAACCAGAACCCATCACCTCCATATCAGATGGGGTTCCTCATCCTCCCCCTCTCCCAGGTGATGTCTGGCCACCCTGGCCGGCCTTCAGCAGGAATCTTGCTAGGTCAGTTTAGCCAGAATCCCCCACCCCCCAGCCCTGATGCTTCCTCTTAGTAATTTTCCATCCATGGACCCCCCGTGCTCATGTTGTAACCTGTGTTGAGCCCAATCTCTGGCACCTACTACAAAACCCCACCACAGTAGCCACCCCTGAGAAGAGGCTGACTTACCTTCTTTAACAAGTGTCATGAGTAAGTTTTTCTTTAACACTGGACACCCGGCCTAAAAGGGGGTCCCTCTCCCTCTCAGTCTCCTGACTCTGCGGTATTTTTCCTCTGAGCCTATTTCACTAGCTGGTAGATGTGTTTATATGGTGCTTAAGTTTTGTCTGTCTCCCCCAAACCCAATGTAAAGACAGTTTGTTTGTTTTGTTCATCACTGTGGAATAGCATCTGGCACAAGGAAGGTGTGAAATAAGTGTTTGTTGAGCAAATGAATGAATGAATGAATGAATGGAGTCCATCAAGAAGCCTTCCAAACATCCCCAGCTCAGTCCTCTCTCCTCTTCAAACTGACTCAGGACCTTGCCAGTTCTCTCACCACCCTCTCCTCTGATCAAAACCTCCCAAGGCTCCCTGTGTCCTAACGACCAGGTTTGAACTCCTGGGGCTGAACTGCAAAACCGTGCCCCGCCTGGGCCATGCCCCCGGCCCCACCTCTTGCCTCTCTTCTGAATCTGGGGCTGAGTTTCCACTCCCCGCCTGCTGCCCAGGGCCTGGCTGCCCTCTCTCTGCATCGCACCTCAAGACTGGGCTCCTGGTGGACAGCCCGCTTGCCCCAGGCACAGCTTCATGCTCCCTGACGTCACGGAGGGCTCCCAGTTCTGAGGCCACCCCAGGCCTGGGCCAGCACAGAAGAACCAGCCTTGTCTGAGCCCTGCTTGTTTTGCAGGGACTTTGCTCAGGAACCCAATCACAGGCACTCGTGTTCACATCTGTTGCCACCAAATGGTGTTCCTGGTGCTATTTTATTTATTTATTTATTTATTTATTTATTTATTTATTTATTTATTTTTTATTGCTAAAAGTATTACAAAGAGTATTACATATGTGTCCTTTTCTTTTCCCACGGAGACTCTTCCCTCCAGAATGTCCTGCTCTCCTTCCTGCCCTGGTCTCTGCCATCCCTGGTTCGCGAGCGGACTGCTGCGCAGCAGCAGCAGCAGCAGAGGTGCCTGCAGGGCGTGCTGACTTTGCCTCCCAAAGCATCACCTGGAGGAAGAATGTGGAGGGTTTGCAGGAAGAGGGCGAACCACGTTCTCAGCAAGAAGCCCAAGATCTCCAGAGAGTCCTGAATGAGAAGAGATTCCCACAGACCGAGGAGACGTTCTTGAGTGCCGGGCAGAGAGCAGGAGAGATGTTCCCCCAGGAGGGGGGCCTGCCCACCGCCCCCAGGAACAAGTAAGAGCCGAGAGGTGGCTCTGTGGGGACTCATGGGGCCCAGAACCCTGGGCAGCCCCAGAAAGGAACCTGTGCCCTAGATAGGACTGGACGCTGGCAGAGAGCAGGCTACACCCTGAAGTGGCCACACAGGCGGGGAGAGCAGGTCCAGAGTAATGACAGAGGGCCCTCCCTCTGATGCCCAGGCAGGCTGACCCGTGCCAGCTGGGAGGCAGGAGGATGATCCCAGAGGAGCAGCAGTGAAGGGTGTCTGCCAGCCTCATGGGATGGGCCATGTGAGCCATAGGAAACAGAGATGAGGGATGTGCCTGGGGGGTGACGAAGAATCACAACCATAACCCCCTCTCTCCCCGGACCAGGTGCTCCCCAAGGACAGGCAGTGTTCCTTCCTCCCTGACACTCCACACCTGCCCAGGTAGGTGCCCAACAAGAATAGGTGGCTTTCTGATCCCAGTGGGCCGCCCCCCTTGCCCTGTGGGAGATGCCTCGTGCCCTCTTCGCTCAGGAGGAGACAGAGCGCTGGTCAGCAGTGGGTTCCCAGGAGGAGCTGTCTGACTCCCGGGGTTCGTGTCCACTCCCTGAGCTTCTCCCTCAGCCGCAGGGAAGACCTCGGCACTACCTGGGGCAGGTCCTTAGGGGCCTGGAGTGACCCAGAGTCAGTGACTCACGGTGCCACTGTGGTGCTGAGGCCCAGAGAGGGCAAGCCTCTCACCTGGCGTCACACAGTGGCTCAGCAATCTGACACCACAAACCAGGCCCCTGGCTCCCCAGGAACTTACCCTTCCTAGCACCCCAGCACTTCGGGTGTGTTTGTGTCTCCAAGTGACTGTCAGGCCTCCGCAGCCACACAAGCTACTATGACAACTGCCGAGGGGCACGCAGCTCCAGCCGCTGAGCACTGTGCACGGAGCCAAGACCTGGGTGCTAGCCCCACCACCACACGTCCCCTTCCTGGGCCTCCAGGCCATCAGAGGACAGCTTCTCAGGTCGGAAGGGAGGGTCATGGGCTAGATCAAAGCATGTGTGTGTGGCGTCGGGGTCAGGGGTGGCAGGTGGGAATGGGGAGGAGGGGGCCCTATGAGAAAGGGGTCCGGAATCCCACCCTCCTGCCTTCACCCAAGTGGCTCTGCTCTCATCTGGAGCCTCTGCTTAGGGTTTCCCCAAAAAGCACATGACTCTGTGCACCCCCTATCCCCGCCTATGTCCCCAGGAGGCAGACTCTTTAAGGGCTGTAGTGCGGCTCAGTGGTAGGAGCGGCACGAGGGCAAAGGGTCTCCGACAGCCTTTCACTGTGACACCCTCAGCTTCTGAACCATCTGCTGAGCCAGGGCCATGTTGTGAGAAGTGAGAGAAACGTAGACACTGGCCCTCGCTACAAGGGACACATGAGCTCCAAGGCGGCTGCTGAGCAGTTAGGAGAGGTGGCCATGCCACCTGGGAAGAGAGGTAGCATCGCTCCTTCTCTAAATGGCCACATTGGGAGCCCAGGGCCTGGCAGAACCAGCCCCAGCTGCAGGCTGTGCCGGGAGGAGCTGCGGGGACAGGCTGGGTGAAGTCAGCACAGACCCGAGAGCAGGCTGGCCCGGCAGCGGTCGGGGAAATGGGTGTTCCTGTGGTCCTGAATGGCCAGACCAGCAAACCCTCCAGGCCTTCCCCAGCCTCCCCAAGGTGTGGCCTGAAACAGAGTGGAGGGTCAGACAGGCAAACGTTTCCAAGACCCCACCGCCAGGGATGGAGGGGCCTGGAGCCTAAGCAAAGGAAGTGGAGGAGATGATGAGGTTTGTCCTCCTGGGAACCTGAGTCCCCACCCCAGAGCAGGCAGGGAGACCACAGCAGACCAGAGGCTGATGGCCAAGAGGTCGGCTCAGCAGGTATGGGCACCAGGAGGAGGTGACCGAGGCTCACCTGAGGCTGAGGCAGGGAGCTGGGCTCCCCGTTCAGAACTGACCATCAGCTGGACCAGGACCAGGAGAGCAGACCCCCTGAGCAAGGGGCCTCCCTGCTGAAGCCCTGGGTGGGCCTGGGAGGGGGCTTTGGTTGGCTGGCCCCAGCCCAGGTCAGTGCTTTCTGAGAGTTGTACTTGCTCCATCCGGGCATCCTCACGCTCTCAAGCCTCACTCCCACAGCACAGCCCCAGCTACGTTCCCAAAGGGAGATTGCATCCAGCACAAGAAAGGTAGTTACCAAACAGGCCCATATTCAAGGGGGGACCAGATCGGGTTTCCGGAATCTCGTATCAGTGGTGCATGGACCCCGGAGAGCCTGCACAGCCTCAAAGACAGTGAGGGCCCTGCCCTCCAGCACAGGGAACTGCTCTTCACCTCCTCTCCCCCAAACCAGAATGAGCGAGAGCAAGGCCGCTGTGGCTGGAGTGAGCAGGCAGGACTGACTCCTGCCTACCTCCTTCCCCTCCCTAACCCTGCTGTGGAACCCAGAGTCCTCGGAACATGGTTTGGAAACCAATGGCCTAGTTCAGCGCCCCCCCCCCCCCATTTTACAGATAGATAAATGGAGTCACAGAGAAAGGAAGGGGGTCATTCAAAGCCACACAGACATTCTGGAGAAGAGCTAAGGATGTAGGACACCATGGGAAGGGTGGAATCCTGAACATTCTTTTTCTAGTATCAGAAAACCATGGCCCATCATGTGTGGACAAGCGACCCCATGGTCCCACACAGTCTGGGCCAGGCCCTCCCCTTGGGGAAGCTGAGCACTCCTTCCGGTAAAGAGAAAGTCCTCTGGCCACTGCAGGCGCTGCTCCTGCGGACAGGCTCCCGTCTGGGTCTCTCCCTCCCCTCCCTTCCAAGTCAGAGCAGGCTCAGCCCCAAACAGCTCCCAGACACGGCCTTGCCCTCACTCCTGCTCGTAATTACCCTGTGATAGATGTCGGCATAGCTGCTAAAGGTATCTGCGTGCGGGCTTTATGGTCATTTTCCAACAGCCTAGACCTTTTAAACTCTCTTGTGGGAGCAGGTTAAGATGATTATGCAGATGGATGGACCCTGGTGCAATATTATGTCAGCGATGGAGATGTAGGAGCTGCAGACGAGGCGAGATTACCGCCAAGAGGAGCCTGCTACCACCAGCTGAGACAGAGGGACCTGAGCAAGGACCTGGGCTCCTGGAGCACCACACACACACTCACACACTCACACACTCACACACTCACACACTCACACTCACTCACTCCTCCTCAACCTCTCTAGTTAGTCATCTGGCTAAAGGCAGACTCCGTTCCCATGGAAACATGAAATGTCAGCCATGTCTGTTGGGACACCAGGAAGGCACAGGTATACAGGGAGAAGAGGCAGCCAGGACCCACGGAAGACCTGCCCCCAAGCTTTCTTGGTGGGAATGAGAGTGGGACCCCACGGACAAGAGTAGCCCAGAAGGACCAGGACGCTCTGGTCAAGCCCTGGACCAGGGTGATGTCGCCCATCGAGGCATTGCTGCCATAGCCCTGCGCACCTTCTAGAGATGCTGCGCACTTGACTGTGTGCTTCCCTGAAAAGCAAGGAAGAAGAACGGACAACCGCACACTCAGTTCCACTCAAAGGAAAGAAACTCCCCCTTCTCAGCCCTCCTTCTCTCGGCTCTGAGGGCGAGAGAGACGTCTCCCAACAATTTCCTTGGCAGCACCTCTCGGTCAGAGGCAAAATAACTAGCGTCTTGGGGATGAGTCACCTAACGCTGCGTCTTCAGCACCAGCCGAGGGTGTGACGCCAACGCGGAGCTAGGGGAGACCATTCTCCAGGAAGAGGCAGGTGGCAAGGTGGGGAGAGGCTGAGCCAGGAAGATCAAGGACAGACGCTCTGGGGGCGGGTGGATACCAGGACCTGCTACAACCCTCTAGAACTAGAATTCCTCTTCTGTGGACTGCAGAGAGGTGATGGTGGTCGCCTGTGAGAGCAGCCAGCAGGGCAAGTATCCCGTATGCAGAGGAAGGTGGGACCACATGCTTGGACGGCCGCCAAGCAGAAGGTAGGAATTGTCTGTGCCAGGTGCCTGGTAATAATCAGGTCCAACCCAGCGGTGACTGTGAGCAGCAGAAGAAACACTCACAGGCTCGCTGCCCCTGGCTCACCTGGCCTTGGTCTTGGTAACTAACCCTGAGACCACTGTGACTGGGTGGATGGAGGCTGCTGCTATGCTGACACCTATGTCCGGGCTGGCTCAGGACGGGTGAGCCTGGGCCTGAGGATGGACAGCCATGGAGCTTGGGGACAGGGGCAGGGGAATCAGGACAAGGTTGGCACTGTCTTTCCCATCAGGATTCTATTCCGTGCCTGAGTAAAGGGGCCCACGTCACAACCCGCATCTCCCAAAGCCGGGAACTGGAGGCAGAGGAGAGAAATGGACTCTCTGCTGGTGCGGGAAGTGGAAGCCCAGCGCCACCTCACATCTCCGTCTCCTGTGATTAGCAGCTCTCGTTGGCCGAGCTTCCCTGAGCGCCAGGCACTGTCCTGAGTAACCTACATGCAGTTCATCCTCTCTGCTCCTTACATCAAGCCTGCAAGGCCCATGTAATTACCCCCATTTTACAGGCAGGGATACTGAGGCTGAGACAAGCAGTGTGACTCCCCCAGGACCCCCCAAGGAGGGTGGGGTCTGGCCAGGCACATGGAGCCTGGTGCCCCAAGAGAATCCGCATCAGAGGGCCCAGCCTTCGGAACCAAGTGCATCAGGGCTTGAATCCCAGTACAGCTGCTTCCTTTCCGTGTGACCTACGCTAAGAGACTCAATGACTCTGGGCCTCTGGTTCTTCATCTGTAAGTTGGTGTTAATCATGCCCATGTCCAGAGTCCTTGTCAAGGCGGATGGGGCTGTGTAGGAAGTGCCCCCGGCCCACAGCGGTGGCTGCTGGCTGGGGACGGGGCACCTCGGGGAGGGCAGGGCCGGCTGCCTGGTGTGCCTCTGCACCCAGGGCATCTCAAACGGCCTGGAACTGAATAAGCAGCTGTGGAGTGAGCGTGGGCTTCTCCCTGCTGAAAAGCAGCCTGTGCTCACAGAAAACATGAGAACTGAACACAGGCATTTTGTAAATGTCATGCCTAAGTTCCACCTCTGAAAACTAATCGCTGTTCTGCTTTCTCTGACTGGTAAATGTGAACTCCTCACCTCCCAGCCACGACTCCTGCCACTCATAGCTTGGCCAGAAACCCCCAGACAAGCTGAGCCTCCTCCGTGCCAGCCTCCTCCGAGCCAGCCTCCTCCGAGCCAGCCTCCTCCGTGCCAGCCTCCTCCGAGCCAGCCTCCTCCGTGTCAGCCTCCTCCGAGCCAGCCTCCTCCGTGTCAGCCTCCTCCGTGTCAGCCTCCTCCGAGCCAGCCTCCTCCGTATCAGCCTCCTCCGTGTCAGCCTCCTCCGTGCCAGCCTCCTCCGTGCCAGCCTCCTCCGTGTCAGCCTCCTCCATGCCAGCCTCCTCCGAGCCAGCCTCCTCCGTGTCAGCCTCCTCCGAGCCAGCCTCCTCCGTATCAGCCTCCTCCGTGTCAGCCTCCTCCGTATCAGCCTCCTCCATGCCAGCCTCCTCCGTGTCAGCCTCCTCCATGCCAGCCTCCTCCGAGCCAGCCTCCTCCGAGCCAGCCTCCTCCGTATCAGCCTCCTCCGTATCAGCCTCCTCCGTATCAGCCTCCTCCGAGCCAGCCTCCTCCGTATCAGCCTCCTCCGAGCCAGCCTCCTCCGAGCCAGCCTCCTCCGAGCCAGCCTCCTCCGTATCAGCCTCCTCCGTATCAGCCTCCTCCGTATCAGCCTCCTCCGAGCCAGCCTCCTCCGTATCAGCCTCCTCCGAGCCAGCCTCCTCCGAGCCAGCCTCCTCCGTATCAGCCTCCTCCGAGCCAGCCTCCTCCGTGCCAGCCTCCTCCGTGCCAGCCTCCTCCGTGCCAGCCTCCTCCGAGCCAGCCTCCTCCGTGTCAGCCTCCTCCGAGCCAGCCTCCTCCGAGCCAGCCTCCTCCGAGCCAGCCTCCTCCGTGTCAGCCTCCTCCATGCCAGCCTCCTCCATGCCAGCCTCCTCCGAGCCAGCCTCCTCTGAGCCAGCCTCCTCCATGCCAGCCTCCTCCGAGCCAGCCTCCTCCAAGCCAGCCTCCTCCGTGTCAGCCTCCTCCGTGTCAGCCTCCTCCGTGCCAGCCTCCTCCGAGCCAGCCTCCTCCATGCCAGCCTCCTCCATGCCAGCCTCCTCCGTGTCAGCCTCCTCCATGCCAGCCTCCTCCGAGCCAGCCTCCTCCGAGCCAGCCTCCTCCGTGCCAGCCTCCTCCGAGCCAGCCTCCTCCGAGCCAGCCTCCTCCATGCCAGCCTCCTCCGAGCCAGCCTCCTCCGAGCCAGCCTCCTCCGAGCCAGCCTCCTCCGTGTCAGCCTCCTCCGTGCCAGCCTCCTCCGTGCCAGCCTCCTCCGTGTCAGCCTCCTCCGTGTCAGCCTCCTCCATGCCAGCCTCCTCCGTGTCAGCCTCCTCCATGCCAGCCCATCTGAATACGGACTGAGGAGCTGCCTCCCTCCCACCTGCCCCGCCTCTGCCGCCCACCAGCCCTCAGCCCCACCACAATCAGGAGTGGGGGCTGCTCAGCAGTGGGGGCCTCAGAGCTGCCACATCTCCTGAGAAATGTGACCAACCAGACCCTTCAACACAGAAGCCTCATGGGGAGGGAGGGGCTTAACCTGCTCACCTGGAGACGCTCCCCAGAGGTGCTCCTGCCGGAGCATGGCCCATGGCCCTTCATGGCCTGGTCCTGCCTGCCTCGCACTCCTTCCCGCCCCCTCCACCATGCACCCGCCACACCAGACAGCCACATCCGTCCCACACAGTCAACCCCCTTTGCTGCCTTAGTCCCTCAACACAAAGTGCTCTTCTCCCTTCTGGGCGTGACTTCTTGTCCCTCCTTCAAGAGCTCACTCAGGGGTCACTTCTTCCAAGCCAGGAAGCTTCCACAGGCCCCCAGCGTTGGCGCGCTGGCCTTACCCTGTGCCCGCACCCCGGGCTCACCTCCACTGCAGTCTGAGCACCCTGTTCTCACACTCTGATCCCGTCAGGCCAGGAGCTCCGGGAGGGCATCAGGTGGTGTGGGTGACGGGAGGACAGTCTGCCACCTCTCGCTAAGTCCAGTGGGGAGTATCCGGCCCCAATTCTCGACAATCCACCTGTAAGACACACTATGCCTCCCAGTATCTAGAACAGGGCCCCGGGGGAGTTGGGCTCACTGAATGGCCAGTGGGAGGGAGGGAGGACTTAAGGAGAGAAGGACAATGGGTGGGTGGACCACAGGATGCTGAGTGCGGCTTTCCCATGGGTCTCAGGCTGGCTGCTCAGGCCCACAGAGGTGATGAAGGAGCAGCAATAAGAGCATACCAAGCAGGCTGGGCTGGCTGCTCCCCGCAGGCCCACCTCCAGCCCCTTCCCCCTCGTCTCACCTGTCCTCAACGAGAGCACAGAGAGACTGGGAGCTTGGCCTTCGGAGGAGCAGAATCGTGGTGAGAGGACGCTCTCCTCCAGGCCGAGCAGAGCAAGGAGAATCATTCCCAGAGGCAGGGATGCCCAGAGGAGAGGAGACTGGTGCCTCACCCCCAGCTGGGTGCTGGCCGAGCAGAAGTGTGAACGTGGGCTGGGGGAGTTCTTCGGGGATTAACCTATGTCCCCTGGGATTTGGGGTGGCAGTGAGCACAGGAAGGGGCGCCTTTGTGTCTGGCGGTTTCTCCAGGAAGGTGGCTTGCTGAAGAGACCTGGTGGACTGCTGGTGGCGGGATAGGAGGCCAAATCATTCCACTCCACTGATGGGAGATGACTCGGAACGGCCCATTCCTGGAGACGCAGGGGAGGAGAGGTAGGGTTTCAGAGGAGCAGACATTTCTCCTTCCCCACCAAGGAGAGAGCTTAGATACGACTGGGGCACTGAAGCTTCAGGCCAGGCCAGAGCAGAGGAGGTTCTAACATCTGAAAGGGGTCAGAAGCCAGGGACTGCCCACAACATTGTGAGGGACAAAGGAAGAGATTGAGCAGGGTGGGGGGGGGAAGGGGGGTAAAGGAAAACCATGTCCCGACCAGTGCCCACTGAGCTGGGACCCTTCACCCAACCAGTCACAGAAGGGAGGAAGGGAGGGAGGTAAAGGGGGTGTGGAAAGAGGGAGAGGAAGGAAGGAAGGAAGGAAGGAAGGAAGGAAGGAAGGAAGGAAGGAAGGAAGGAAGGGAGGAAGGAAGGGAGGGAGGGAGGGAGGGAGGAAAGGGAGAGAGGGAGGAAGGAGGAAGGAAGGAAGGAAGGAAGGAAGGAAGGAAGGAAGGAAGGAAGGAAGGAAGGAAGGAAGGAAGGAAGGAAGGGGAAGGGAAGACAGACTTGCTTTGGAAGCCCAGGCTGGGAAGCAGGTACCTGGGCGCCCCCATCCTGCCCACTCTCCTGCGGCCACACCAAGTGCCGCCTCTCAGCTACTGCACAAGGGCTCCTCTGATGTCCAGAACGTGTCCCAGGAAAGGGCCTGGCCTGTGTTCTCACCCCACGACACATCAGACTCACCTGGGGAGTCTTCTAAAGATATCCAGCCCAGACCCCACTTCAGATCCTGGACCGGGGCTTGGAGAGGTGCTAGAGATGGATCAACTGCAAAGGCCCTGGGCGATTCTCACGTGCAGCCAGGGCTGAGAGCCAGTGGGAACCAGAGGCGGTTCCCAAAGAGTGGTTCTTGCACCACCAGCAGCAGCGTCACCCAGGAACTGGTAGGAATGCAGATTCTCTGGCCCTGCCCCTTACCCACGAATCAGACACGCTGAAGTGGAGCCCAGCAATCTGTGCTGACAAGTGCTCCAGGGATTCTGACCCAAGTCAAAGGTTGAGAGAGAGAGTGAGGAAGACAGAAGGTGAGGCTTGGGCGGTGGGATAGGAGAAGCAACCTCCCATCCGGGCCAGGTCCTCCTCTCCCCAGCTCTTCAGCTCCCAGGAGACCCGCCTGCAAGCCGGGAGCACCAGGCGTCCTATGCTAGAGAGTGGCTCATTACTCGAAAAATGCTGAGCTCCCGTGAGCACCATCCATTTATTCACTCCAGCTTCCCAGACACATGGGGAGTGAGGGAGCAGCCTGTGCTCCCATTAACCAGCCCTGATTAAATCCGCAGGCTCCTCCAAGGGCAGCGCCACAGTAATAATAATTTACTAATTGTCTCCAAGCTGGATTCACCCTCATCGTCCGTGGACAAAAGGGAGCAGTGAAAAGTCTCCCAAATTCTGGGAGCCGAAGCCGTGCCCCTCCTCCAGCTAGGCAGGCTTCGGAGGAGGGTGCAGGTGGCAGGGGAGCTGCATGAAGGACCCGAGATGCAAAGCCGAGGGGAAGGGACAGGGATGGGTGTCTTCGGGATGGAGAGGCAAACAGCGATGAGGGAGCCCAGGGAACTGGCTTGCTGCAGGTGGGAGTCACACAGAAGCTCAGCCTACAGTGGTTGAACTCCCAGCTTCATCTTTCATCCAGCAACCCCCTTCCGCATCACCTCTTCCAGGAAGCCTTCCCAGGCTGCTGTGTAACGACGCTGGTGTGAAACTACACACTGGGAATGAGTCCCCTCTGCACCCCTGAGCCTTACTTAACCCTGTTTTGCAGATGAGGAGTTAGGGCTCAAAAAGCTGCAGTAACATGGCCAACGTCACTGGAGAGATGGCAGGATTAAACCCAGGTCGGCGAGCACAGGGCTCTTCCCAGACACACAGCCAGACGAGCACGCAGGGAAAGTAGCTGTTCCTTCCAGGCACTTCCTCCCCACGTGTCATCTTTTCAACTGTTTTTAAGGGAATAAGTTGACAGGAGAGTTGTTTTGACTGCGGTGAAAGTCTTTAAAGAAAACAGTGCAAAAAACGAGCCTGGAAGCCAGCAAGCAGGCAGAGGGACCGTGCTTTTTAACGCTCTGTCCCCAGCAGTGAGCAGGCCCAGCCCTCGCCACCTGGCCCGGCCCCAGGCTCCCTCCTGCCATGTCCAAAGCCCCTTCTCTTCCTCGCAGCCCCTAATCTCCTGTTACCAGCTCCCAGACACACTTATGTGAGACTCGACAGCTCCCGGTCTAGACTGCAGACTCCTAAAGTCTTAATTGCTCTTTCATCAGCCGAGAAGGCCTGCTTCTTCGTCAAGCAGCCAACCACTCCGCAAGCCCTCGTGGAGCTCCTAGGGGTACCAGGCCGTGCAGGGGGATCAGCGATGTCTGAGGATTTGATGGATCATCTGGGGTCAGAGGAGGACGGTTCAGACACTGCCTGGGCTGGGCCTCAGGCCAAATGCTAGGCTTCCAAGGAAGCAAGACCCAGGCCCTCTGGGTGCTCCACCAGCCCCTGGGGGCTGCGGGGGCGGGGGGGGGGGGGGCAGAGAGAGGAGCCCAGGCTGTAAAGGGACTCCATACATTGCCTTCCAACAGCCTGGTCCCGAGGCGCCCTGGCCTCCAGCTGCCCCAGACCAAGGCTCTGCCGTCCTCCCTCAACACATTCTCCTCCCTCCTGGACTGAGCACTTACTAGGTGTTGGGTGCCGTGCTCACAGCAGGGAGAATGGACATGACGCCTGTGGTCCTTGAGTGGTTGGCTCACCTGTCCTCACTCTCATTCTCGCGCTAGGATTGGGTGCATTTAAGGATAGGTGTTCGCAGTAATGCTCCATGGGACCAGCCCCCACTAGTCTGCTCTCTCCCGAGGCCTCCCTGTGAGTGGGTTCTGGCATCTCCTGCCCCCCCCCCCCGCCCCCCGCCAGCCCGCCTAGGTGCTGCTCCTCCTACAGCAGCTGCTCCAGACCCAGTGCTGCCTTTTCTCCTCTGGGTCCCTCAGATGCCATTTGATTGTCACCATCGGTCTTCACTCATGAGCTGTAACCACGGAGGAGTGATGTTCCCGTGTCTCCTGGGAACGACTCCGGCAGGGGGTCCAGGGCGCCTTTGATGCCTGTCCCCGAGGACAGACGGTTCTTCAAGGCTCAGTTGAACCACAGCCCCTCCTTGGCATTTAGGCAGAGAGAAGAGCTCTCCTTTGTCATCATTCTGGAAAGAATGGCTCCCTGGGGGCAAGGCTCTGCTTAGTCACAAACAGGATTGTCAGACTGAGAGCCATTTATTCATCTCACAATCGCCTAAGTGCCTCTGGTTTTTTAAAGAAGTTACCGTTTATGCACAGCATGCCAATCCTGTCACTCACTCTGCCTTGAACCACCACCACCACCCTCTGAGGAAGGTGGGCTCAGAGAGGGGATTCACCTGCAGTCAGGGCACCCTGAGTCCAGCCCCCACTGGCTCTAGGTCTCAGCCTGGGGCACCTGCCCGCAGCTTCTGCCTCTGCTACCTCTGCCTTCACCCCCCTGCCTCTCCAGGCGGGGAAGTGTCAGCCTTGCTGCAGGCGCCCGGCCCCCCCTCACTGTGGATTAACTACCTGAGGCCTCCCTCTCCAGCAGCCGCCACTGCGGCAGCGACTGCAGTCAGGATGAAATAGAGCCGCGGAGAAACCAGCAGAGCCGAGGCCATAAACCATCGCTCTCTGCCAGGAATCGCCGGTGCCTCTCACAGGAGCCGGTGGGGGTGACAGTCGAAGGATATGTCAGCTAGAATGAAAGCGAGGAGGGGGGAGGGTCCCTTCTGGCCCACACTGTACCCTGGGAGGGTGGAAGGAGGAGGGAGAAAGGATGTTCTGCCAGACAGAGGCCAGGTGCCCCTCCATAGACTGAAGGGGGTGGTGCCCAGGCAGCTGCGTATTTCCCCCAGGAGATTGGCCTATTTCTGTAGGAGAGCCCCATGGTGGCCTCGTAATGGAAAAGTTAGGGCTCTGCGGTGCTGATATGTCCATCAATTCTGCCCCTGAGGGGAGACACGGTGCCTTGCAGAGCGGAGAACAATGGGCACCCGGCTGAGGATGCCTGTGTACATGCGAGCGGTCGCCCAGACAGCACCGGAGGAAGGGATCAATTTGGAGAATTAGAGGCCAGCCCACTTTGCATGGCTTCTAGGAGGCATGTGCGGTAAATAAGGATGCAAGAAACGAAACGTTGCATCGTTCAATTAATTTTAGCCTTGAATCGCAGTGGCTAGGGTGGGGGGATGGGGGGTGTAATCAATACCAAGCATTCAGCTTGCTAACATGAAGCACATTTCATACAAAGCTGGACATTTTTCTCCTTGTCACACAGAATTATCTTAATTATTGTTTCAAGGAACAGCCTTATAGAGCATCATCTAGTAGTCGGGAGGCGGCTCAGAAACTCGTCACTGAAATAATTTATGATTTTTCTTTCTAACATCTTGGTCTTGTTTGATATGCTTGCCATTTCTCCCTGACAGGGAGGTCGATTAAATCACATTTATATTGTAAACGTATGCATTGCTTTTTACCCAAGGCGCTGGATGAAGAGATACAGGGGCCCCAAGGGAGGGAGAAGCCAATCCACTTTCATATTGCAAATTTCTGCTGTTCGGAAGAAATGAATGGTTGCCAGGGAGAACTGGGAATTACTTGAGGATGCAAAATGTTATTTTAGAATCCTTTTGAGAGGGGTTTTTCCCTCTCCCCCCTCCCCCTTCGACATTTTCACTTCTACAGCTGCAAACGTCAAGGAATGCACCTCGCCGGCATCCTTCAGGGGATGCGCGGAGCCACATTTCCTGCCTGAAGCAGGCCGCCTCCTGGCCTCAAAGGAGGGTGAGGGACACGCCGAGAAAAAAGGAGCTATTCACATTTTCCGAGGCATTTCATCCTCCCCTCCGGAGCTAGACGGGGCTGCTCTGGAGGCTGCGAGTTGGATTTGGGGGGTGGCGGTTGTGAATAACAGAAAGTGTTGAAAATGAGGAGGGGAAAGGTCACTGGCAGGGACCAGGAAGATGAGGCGCTGCGCCATCGTTAACCTAACAGAACTAATTAGGAAACATTCAGGTTTTATAAATTATGCAAGACGCTCAATTTATACTTTTTCAAATTCCTACCATAACATAGATAATGAGGGAACATTTACAGTAACAGCATAACCTAATCAAGAAACCCTTTCATTAGCATGAAATCTTCCCACACGGTGTTTGTGAGCACAACAAATGGAATGGTAAATGCCGGGGAGGCCAGGGGAGGCCAGATGGGGGAGGGCGGGAGGGTGATGCTGATTCCAAGTTCAGCAAGGCCTGTGGCCCTATGAAGCCTTCCCCTCCCACCCCCTGCATGAAACAGAGCTTTCCCCGGGGCTCAGTCTTGCAAAAGGGCCGGAGAGATCAGAAAGGTCCCTGTGACTTCCCAGCCCTTTCTGGGTGTGAGTTGGCCTGTGGGTGATTTATAACCACCTTCTCTGTCTTGAGCCTCTACTCCCTAGAGGCTGGTAAAGGTGCAGACCTTTCTACAGGTGGAAATACTCCCAGGGGTCATGAGTCAGGGTCCTGTGGAAGGGGTGGTCCTCCGTAAATATTGGGCAGATGCCTTAAGTTCCATTCATGGAGGTGGCTTTGCCTGGAGGTTCTGAGCTGACTGCTAGTGGACAGAAGGCAAGGAGGGCAGTCCAGCACCATCACAGAATCCCAGGACCCAAAGAGGGTCCCTCCACATTATCCAAGATCAGTGCATCCACCTGAGCTCCCACAATCAGAACTCACTCCCCCCTAGGGAAGTACCCCATGATAGACACAAAACCTCTCAAAGGCTCTCATAGAGAACGGGACTAGGGGGGTGGGGGGGGGGGCGGAGCTGAGGCTTCCCGTGACCTCCACAGCCACCGACCCTCCCAGCAGTGGTTGGATGGTGGCTCCTGTACCTGTCAGCTTGGGCTGCCATAACAAAGTACCACAGCCCACGTGGCTGACACAACAGACATTTATTCCTCACAGCGAAGAGGTTGAGAAGTCCAAGATCGAGGTGCCTTGCAAGTAGGTTTCATCTGAGACCTCTTATTGTGGCTCATAGGCACCAGCCCTCCTCCATCTCACTGTGTTCACATGACCTCTTCTTTCTGCGTGCAGAGAGAGAGAGAGAGAGCAAGAGAGAGGGATTCTCAATAAATGTGAGCAACTGGTATTAGGTAGAGCTGAGATCCACCTTTAGTTCTACCCATCAGCCCTGGTTTTTACCCTCTAGTGCCAGGAAGAACAGCCTGATCACCACCATCACCCCAAAATCTGAGGATGGGTTTTTTTATGCTCACAGCTAGATACTCCTCACTCTTTCTACTGCTTCTTATACAACATAGGTGTGCATCACCCCACCATCCTGGTAGTGAGATACTGGTCTCTCTTTTGGGCAAACCAAGGCATAAGCCATGAGAAAAGCATGGGTGAAATGGAATGGAACTGTCATTTCACTTTTCCTAGAACCACTCATTTATTCACTCATCATTCATTCATTCATTTATTCAGTGAACAAAATTGTAAGGCTCTCTGAAGCATCCAGGCCCATGCTTTCAGCTAAAAAGACAGAGTCTCTACTCTCATGGAGTTTTCAACTTGCTCCCTACTTCTACCCACCCAGCCAGGACCCCATTGTGTGGGAAAGGGCCCCCACTCGGGGCAAACCCTGACTTAGTTCTGAGTTCCTTGAGACCCAAGGGCCCACGCCCAGGGCTCCCTGGTTCTGTCTTTCATCAAAGTCTGGCTTCCCCAGCCTCACACTCTTCCCAGGCAGTGGGGCTATTTCCAGTGCCGTCATGGAGGTTTCCTTTGCTATAGGCATTCAGAGAGTGAGTTTCAACAACCCAAACTCTGGTTCTCGAGTTCAGGGAAACCCACCTCAATGCCAGGCAATGTTCTCTCCCTCATCATTACCCAGGTTTCCATATTCCCTCCAGTAATCTGCAAGCTGCAGACTGTAAATTCTGCCAGGAAGAGACCAGGGACAGCGGCGCCTGCTTTACCTTCATAGCCAAGAAGGAGGGATGGTCTTTGGGCTTCTTCCTGTAGTTGTGCCAATTACTAAGAAAAGAGAAAGAAACAAAACATTTGCAAAATTACTCCCAAATGTTCCTCCAAAAGCCTTAGGCTGACCCTGGCTGCCAGTGAACTATTCGTAGGGTGACAATTTCATACATCTTGGTCAATGAGCATAAATCTCTGGTGGGGGAGGGGTGGTAGTGATCTCAGTTTCGGCAAGCTTTCACGCATCTGTTCCCAGACATCCGGCTCCTTGTCCCCGGAATGGCACATTTAAATAATAAGCTAGGGGTCTCACATCCAGAGAGTTGGGGGTCGGGCCACGGTCATGCAAATGTGAGGCTAAGATAACTGCTTCCTACAGGCAGTTGACAGAAGACAAGCACCCGATGTCCATGGCCAGCCCCGACTCCCAGAAGCCTGCAGAGCCAATTGGAGGAAAGAGACCTCTCCATTTTATGGATGAGGAAACTGAGGCCCCAGAGGCTGGAGAAAGAGAGAGTTTAGAATTAACAGAGTGTTCAGTTCTATTATTTTTGATGCTAGATGAAATGATTCAAAGGCCGTGCCTACCCAGTGGGTTCAGCAGGACACAATGGTCATCTCCACCCCAGGGCAGGACAAACATGGGCCTGCAGAGGTGATGCTCGGCACTCAGGGTCCTGGTCAGTCAGTGGAGAAGCAGGTGTTTGGGCTCCAGTCCATTGCTCTTGCATACACACCCCAATAGCAGACTCTTCATCCACCAGGTGAGGTTGAGCTTAAATCTGTGCCTAGCTCCAAGGGAGATATGCATAGTCATGCATCCGCACCTGAGAGCCATGTCTTAGATATTTCTTGATCTTCAGTAAAACTTCAAGGGGAAATATATGTTTTGGTTGCATCATTTTTGTACCTAGGACTTAATAAGAGTAGAGGTAAGGATATGAGGTGGGGGACAGTACAAAGGCGAGAGGAGGGCGGAGCCAATGTGTGGGGAGAAGCCAGGATACCTTACAGAAAGCGCTGCTCCCACAGCACCATGTTGCATATGATTACGCTTTGGTCTCAATTCCCATGAGGCCCCACTGGGAAGCAAATCTTTCTGAAGCTCCATGAAAGCCTTGTGTCCTTCAACAAACCTTCTTCAAGAGGTGCTTGAGCAGACCTTACTCTTGGCAATGAAGTGAACCCAACTGAAGGTGTCTATGACCATCTCGCTAAACCACCCTTGTCAGTGCACAGGTTTCATCGTTTCTTCCTCCCAGATGTGCATAAGCATCAACATTGTAAGGACCCCTCCCACCCCCCACCCTCCATGCCTGTCCTAGCTACAGAAATGCCCAGAACCGCTCCGAGTAATTATTTGCAATGAGGTATTGACAGGAACAGGTAACTCAGGTCAAACTCACCTAATAGTGAGATACTAGTCACCGCGCCATGTTGGACATACTCTGTGTTTATTAAGAAAATAAACAGCATTGAAGATTGGACAGAGGAGAAAAGAGTGTTTATTGAGCATCAGAAGAGATACCAGACAGGGGAGTCCAGGAGACTTTACAGAGGGGATGCCATGTCCCTTTGCAGGAAGGGTGGAGAGAGAGACGGAAGGGCATTCCGGGCAATGGGAAGGGATAAGGGAGGGGCATGAATGCATCTGGCTCATTTGGAGAAGGCTGATGTATGCTATTGACCTCAGCTAGTCCCATCAGCTGTCAACTGTGGCCACTAATACCTGTGGGGACATGGGTAATAAGGGGAGAGGGGGAAAATGCAGAAGTGTTTCCTTTCAAATGCCCTGCTTTGCTCTTATCGATTAAAGGCCAGTGATGTCACCAGATGGTGTTATTGTAAGATGAGATATCCTGGGGATGGGGCTTTCTCCAAATTTCACAGATGAGGCCCATGTGGCTCAGAAAGGTGAAGTAATTTACCTGAGGTCACCCAGCAAGATAATGAAACAGTCATGACAAGGATCCAATTTTGCTGACCCCAGACTCCTGGCATCTTTCACCAGAGCCTTCTCAGGGCAGCCAGCTGTGAACACCTTTTGATTCTCTTCCCAGTGGACTCTATAGTGAGGCCCTCCAGGGCCTGGCCTTTCATTATTTTTAATGCTGTTTACATATGAGAGACAAGATATGTGAGGTGGTCAGGAGGTATGAAAGAGCACCAGGTCAAAGTTAAAGCTCTTGGAGGCCACATGCTCTTCCCTCCCCCTCTACGTCTCCACCAAACCCCCTGGTGGTTAGGAAAATAACTGAGGCCGCCATCTGACTCCCAGCCACGGGGCTGAGGCTGGGTCAGGGAATTGAAGGCTCTCCTGGCAGTGATGGAGGGGCTGGAGGCAGCCAAGGTTAGAAATGCAATTTCACAGAGGAGTTGAAGATGCTATGGGGGAGGGGGCTAGGGGAAGGAGGAGGAGGGATTAGTGTGGGTTGCTGCTGAGGGATGGTGGCAGGCTTCCCCAGCCAGGCAAGGGGCTCCCTGGAGCCCACAGGAAAGTGAACGCTCCATGTTGGTTTCCACAAAGAGTTCCTTATTAAGAAACTAGCTTTCCCCCCTTCTAAGACCCCCTGCCCTTTAAGACTCAGCTTGCTTCCCCAGGAAGCCTTCCTTGACCACCCTGAGGCTGAGCTATAAACCCTTCCTCTCTTACAATTCCATATCATTACTCTATCTCAGCCCTTATGGCTTGGTACTGGGATTGTGTGTACATGTGTATGTTGTGTTTGTGGATGTATTGTATGTTTGTGAATGTGTTATTGTGTGTGTTTGTGCAGTGTGTGTGTGTGTGTGTGTGTGTGTGTGTGTGTGAGTTCCCCACTAGACATGGACTGCTTGAGGGCAGGCACCATATCCATGGCATTTCTGTTCCCTCAGGGCCTGGCACACAGTAAAACTTAAACACATGAAGGTTGAATGTGTAAATGAATGAATGCAATGATTGAACTGACAAATGAACTGACAAGTGAACTGTCTTCAGGACACAGCTTGGAGGACGGGCCTGCTCCGTAGATTGTCTGTCCACGCCTGCCAGGAGCTAGCCTCCCTGAAGCAGGGCTGTGGCCCAGGCTGTGCACCCCTGGGAGCCCCGTGTCAGCAGCAGGGATTCTCAGCCCCCCACTGCTGAGGTTTGGGGCCAGATAACTCTTTGCTCTGGGGCCATCTGGTATATTATAGTGTGCATAGTGGCATCTCTGGGCTCTATCTACTAGATGCCAATAGTAGCCCCCACCTCCCAATTGTGACAACCTACATTGTCTCCAGAATTGTCAAATGTTCCCTGGAGGGCAGAATAGCCCCCGGTTGAGAAACATGGGCCTACATGGGCCTGGCACAGAGTGGGATCTAACAGAGTTGACGAACTAGCCAACCTTTCACAGCCTTGCAGCTCTCGCTGGCTTCTGCCAGCCCCAGGGCACTGGCACCTGGGTCAGGGCTGACAATGCCGGAAGGATGTGAGGGCAGAACTTCCAGACCCCCTCTGGATTAGCGCCCAGCCCTGCCAGAGGACAGGCTGTGGAATGTGGGCTCACTGCTTCCCTCCACAGGCAGGGCCCATCTTTCACCTCTTCCCATCCCAGACCTAGAGGTTAATGATGTCACTTCCTACCACATCTGCTCAGCACCCATGCACCTACTGCGGATTCGATTCCAGTTTCTGAACGGAGAATAACCGTCCCTCATGGCTCCCGGATGAGCCCATTTATTCAGCAGAGCCTGAGTTAACACCCACCTCCCGTGTGAGCTCAGTTAAACTAGGCCAAATCTCTTGGCTTTTTTCCAAAATGGCCCCCCTCTGAGACCAATATGGAAATGGGGTCTCATGAAGAGGCTACCAAATTCTCTAACCACTAAGCCACAGTGGGTGGTAAGGGATGTGACCTGGAGGCTCTTCACTGGTGGGAGAATTGCTATTGTGAGTGTGAGTGTGTGTGCGTGCGTGTGTGCTCCATCTACCTTCCCCTGTGGGGCTTGGCACTAAAACCAGAGGCTGGAAAGGCTGCCAGGTTAATGCCCCAGGAGTCTTGCAGGAGGTGAGGGCAGTAGACAGTTATGGCTTGGCCGAGGCAGACAATTGCAGGTATACAAGGTCGAATGAAACTTCAGAAATTGGACCACCCACCAAAAAGAGCAGAGAACAAGAGAAGCCCAGAGGGCTAGAAGAGTTTCTTATGTAGTCCCTGCGCCAATTGGCATCAGCACACTGGGCACTTTTACTGGAAGCAGGAATATAAGGACAACAGTGGCAACCATGACAGGGTTGAAACAGAGAGAACATCGCAGGACTCTTTCCACTGAATCCACTGTTGTTGTTTTTTCCATTGACTCCATTGTTAGCATCTCAAGGCAGGGACCAAGCGCCTTATGTTTTACCATCCTCCACAATGCCTTGCATATAGCACAGAGTGCAGTAAGTGTTGTGCATTAGTGGCCGATGGTTAAGACACCTGATGCACATTGACTTAGAAAAGTGGGCTTTCAGATAAAACAGTTTGATTCCTTTGGTTATCTGGCTTCAGACCAGGTCTGTCTGCTGGTTGCCTGGAGACAAGCACCAAGAGGCATCTCTGACTGTTCTTCATTCAACAAATAAGTCTGCTCAATAGGGCACTGGGGATGTATGGTAATAAGACAGAGAGGTTTCTTTCCCTAAAGGAGCTAAACAAGACCTAGAGTCCTAAGAACACAGCCATCATTTGGCAGGGAGGGTGGAAGGGACGGGAAAAGGCCAGAAGGCACTGGCCAGCCTAGGAATTAGAAATCCTTTTATGCAGTATTGGTATACAGGCCCATCCCTCTCAGTTACACAAACCCCCCTACAGAGCTTCTCCAGCCTTGGGTAGACTGACCTGCCCAGGCCGCAGGCTGCTTCAGCCTACGCATGTGTTTACCCAACAAGAAGCCCCCTGCCATGGCATGGCACTGGGATTCCCAGTGACCACAGTCACCCATAGAGCCTTTGGTTCCTGAGATGATTTTACCTGTGGAAAGCCCTCCCACACAAAAATATGTCCTCTTTATAGACAATATGAATAGACGTGAAACAAATGATGAGGTTGAATGGGTGATTTTAAAACAACCTTACAAAGAAAACCGCGGCCCTGATAGTTTCACTGCTGTATTCCACAGAGCATTCAAAGGAAAACTAATGCGAATTCTTCACAAATTCTTCCAAAAGACAGAAGAGGTGGGAACACCTCTCAATGTTGTTATGAAGCCAGTATTAAGCTGATACCAAAAAAACAAACAAAGATGTCACAAGAAAACTACAGACCGACATATCATATGAATATGGACACAATAATCCTCAACAAAACACCAGTAAACTGAATCTGGCAAGATTAAATCTATAAATCTAAAAAGAGTTATATACCATGACCAAGTGGAATGTATCTCAGGAATGTGCAAGGTGGGTTTATCATTTGAGAATCAGTTGATCATCATATCAATAGAATACAAAACAAGAATCACACGATTATCTCAGTAGATGCAGAAAAAGCATTTGACAAACCCCAGCAACTTTTCATGCTAAAAACAGTCATCAAACTAGGAACAAAAAGAAACTGCCTCAACCTGATCAAAGGCACCTATGGAAAATCAACAGTTAACAGTGAAAGACCGGGTGCCTAACTCCTAAGGAATAAGACAAGATGCCCACTATCACCACAGCTATTCAGTATTTTACTGGCGGTTCTAACCAGAGCACTTAGGCAAGACATAAAAAGAAAGACAAGGCATCCAGATTGGAAAGGAAAGAGTAAAACTATCTCTATTTTCAGAAGAAGTGATCTTGTATATTAAAAATCCTAATGAATCCACTGCAAAACTATTAGAACTAACAAGTTCATCAAGGTTGCAGGATATAAGACACAAGATCAATATATACACAAAAACCAATTCTTCCTAAACTTGAAATGAACTAAACAATCCAAAACTGAAATTAAGAAAACATTTCTATTTACAGTCACATGAAAAAGAATAAAATACTTAGAAATAAAGTTAATACTAGCCCTAGCTGGGTGGCTCAGTTGGTTGAAGTATTGTCCCGTGCACCAAAAGGTTGCAGTTTATATTCCCAATCAGGGCACATACTTAGGTTGTACGTTTGATCCCCAGTCAGGTTTCTTGGTTTTTCTCAGGACTTGGGGTAAGGACTGGGAGAGCAGGGGAGGTGATAGCTAAGGGAAATGGGTTTTCTTTCTGAGATAATGAAAATGTTCTAAAAATGGATATGGTGACCGTTGGACATACTTGTCCAAAACCATTGAAGTCTGCACTTTAAATGGGTAAATTGTATGGTATGTGAATTATATCTCAATGAAGTGGTTTTTAATCTTTAAAAGAAGCCATGTGTCCTCTAAAACATTGGATTGGTTAGAATTTTAGAAAAGACATCCTCCCTCCTAACTCTCTCATTTTACAAGTGTGGAAACTCTGGCCCATAAGTGGGTGTTAACCAAACCCAGGTCACACAGCACATGGCTGACAGGGCCAGATCTGGACTGTTATCAAACTGCCACAGACCTGAGACATTGCTGAGCCCCTAACTCAAAGTTTCCATCCACAACAGAGGCTTCCTCTCAGCCCTTATTTCCAAACCCCAGCCCTGGTGCTAAAAGGGGGAGAGGACACACATAAAGATTCAGGAGCTGGAGAGAGAAAGATGGCGGCGATATAGGCAGACGCGTCCCAGGTCGTGTCCCGGAGCAAACGGAGTAAGCAGCTGAAACTAATAACACCCACCCTGAATTGGCAAATTTACTCAGCTGGTGAGACGGCTTGCAGCCTGGAAGGGCAGACCTCCCCTGGAAAGGTTAAAAACCAGGGATCTGGGCAGAAAAGTTTGCCAGACCTGAGCCCAGAGGGTCGGAGGGAGACCGCATGGCAGACAGCCGCGTCTCTTGGGACAGACACAGACCCTGACCAGGGTAAGGAGTTCCTCGGGTTTGCTGGCGCCAGGAGATTTGAGATTTGGATTTTGTGACTGCGGAGAACTGAGACTAAAGGGGGCATCCTGAGGAACTGATCAGACCATGCAGTGCCCATAAGAGAGGAGCGTTTCCCAGACCGGTAAGAGGGGAGCGTTTCCGCGGCCGGCCGGCGTTTGTCTGTTTCTTTGTTTTCACTGAACCCTGCTCATAGGACGGTTCGGATACAGGCACTCACCTGTGCTGAAGAGAGGGTGAAGGTGCAGACGAGGGGAATACGGGGAGAGGCTGAGGAAAGAGGGGGAGCCGGAGGAGGTGGCAGCGAATTGAGTGCTGAGACCCCCCTGGGCCCAGGACTGGGGCAGCCATTCCTCCAGAGGGTGGAATTCCTCCCCCCAGCCCCCCAGGCAAGGAGCACAGCCACTCCCAGATTCCACCCTGTATGAGATAAAGGACTAAAACAAGCTGATTAGCCCCTGGGAGTTACCAGGGTCTGGCCTATAGAGGGATTTTCAGTCCCACCAACAACACAGAGCAGGGTAAGGATTAAAAAAGGATAGAGAAGCTGTATAGCCTCAGAGGCCAACCCAAAAACACTGCCACCCAGAGGCTGAGCCACAAACTGACTCTTAGGGGAATACAAATTAAGGCAGACTGGATCACAAATATGGCCTGCTTTAAAATCAGGACTGTGATTTACAACACGGAGGAACAGTGTAATGCAGGCAAATTCAACACTCTCCTAAATACCTGGCAGGACTAAGGCGAACCAGGCTGAAGAGTAGAAGAACCGAAAGACCATCACTACTGCAAATTTTTTCTTTTTCTTTTTCTTTTTAATTTTTTCACCTTTTTACTAAGAAACCAAATTTTTTTTTTCTCTTTTTCTTCTTTTTCCATCACCTGATTTTACCCTTTCAATTACCACATTTTTATTTTTAACCAGTATTATTACTGCTACCATTTTACCATTTTTTAAAGTGCCATTTTATTTTCTCTTTATTTTCTTTTGGGATTAGTGTTCTCCATTCTATTTTCATCGTTCCTTTAGCATTAATTTTCCCTATCTCAATTCCACCTCTTTGCTAAAACCCTCTTCCTTACTTTTCCCCTTTTGGTGTCCTGTTTCTCTTACCCTATTCCTGCTCCAGACTTTCCCAATTCCCTCTTTTTACCCCCTGTCTAATTCCACCCTACTTATATATCCTATTTCCAATCTACTGCTCTAAATCCTTATACACCTATTCTTTATCCTTCTTCACTTTCCAAACATTTTTTTCTCTCTTATCTTTCTATTGTTTTCTTGATTGTTGAATATATTGGGCTTTTTTTTTTTTTTTTAATTTGTTTGTTTGTTTTGTTTTGTGTTTTTTCTTCTTTTTTAGAACTGGTTGTGAGGTTGTTTTTCTTTTTCTTTTTCTTTTTCCTTTTTCTTTTTTTTCTGCTGGTTTTTCCCTTCCCTCCCCCACCCCACCCCAGTTATTTTTGTGCTTCTGTTTTCCCTTACCCCTCTGGATATTATTGGTGGTTTGTAGTTTGCATTCATCTCCAGGGATCTGTTGCTGGAATTTGTTGAGATTAGTGGCAGTTCTATTGGAGTTTGCTCCTCATACGGGGAGTCTCTTCCCCGCTTCTACTCCATTCTCTTTTTTCGCTCTCTTTTTTTCCCCCCTCTTTTTTCCCAATTCTATCTTTGCACTCCTTTTTTTTTTTCTTCTTATTTTTCTTTTCTGTTCTCTCTTTTATCTTCTTCTCTTCTTTCTCCCTTATCCCCTAATTCTCTTAATTCGGGTGGTCACCTTTATTTGGGGTTATTAATATTGTGAATATACTTGTGTTCAATGCCTGGTACGTTGTGCCTTGCTCTGTTGTATTTTGTGCCTTTAAATCAACGCAGCAGATCCAAGCAACAGCAGCCCCCTGAGCACCGCAGCCTCCTGATCACCACAGCCTCCTGATCACCACACCCTCTGTCTGTGGAACAGCAACTGTACGTGAAGCCTCCCCCCACCAGCCAGAAGAGCCAACACAGCTGTGAACAACACCCACCAGAGGAGCTGCTGCCAACTGGAAAGCAACTGCTACCGCAACCATCTGAGCAGCAACCACAACCCAAGGAGCCCCTGCAACCCAGGGAGCAGCCACTGAACATCTCAACATCTACATATGTCAGCGAGATCAAACATGGGTAGGCAAAGAAACCCCCAAAGGAAAGAAAAGGAGGACTCCCCAGAAAAGCAGCTAAGTGAGACAGAGATATGCAACATGACGGAAAAAGAATTCAGAATAAGGTTCCTAGAGTACATGCACCACATGTTCAAGAAGCAAGAAGAAACAGATGAAAAACTCAACTACTTATGCAAGAAGCTAGAAGAAACAGATGAAAAAATCAACAACTTAAGTAAATCCCAAGAAGAAATGAAGAGTGACATAGCTTCAATAAAAAACTCCATTGAAAGTATCAACAGTAGACTGGGAGAAGCGGAGGACCGAATTAGTGAATTAGAAGACAAGGAAGCAAAACACACTCAAACTGTACGGCAAATGGAGAAAAAAATTAAAAGACAGGAGGAGAGCCTAAGGGAGCTTTGGGACAACATGAAACGAAACAACATACGAATAATAGGGGTGCCAGAACAACAGAAAGATGAACATGGATTAGAAAACCTATTCGAAGAAATAATATCAGAAAACTTCCCTGAGGTGGGGAAGAAAAAAGTCACACAAGCCCAGAGAGTCCCAAACAAGGTGAACCCGAAAAGACCCACACCAAGACACATCATAATTACCATGGCAAATGTTCAGGATAAAGAGAGAATCTTACAGGCTGCAAGAGAGAGACGGAAAGTAACATACAAGGGATCTCCCATTAGATTATCAAATGATTTCTCAACAGAAACACATCAGGCCAGAAAAGAATGGACGGAAATCTACAAAGTGATGCAAAGCAAAGGACTGAATCCAAGAATACTCTATCCAGCAAGGCTATCATTCAAAATTGAAGGGGAAATAAGAAGCTTCACAGACAAAAAAGGGCTAAGGGAGTTTATCACCACCAAGCCAGCCATGCAAGAAATGCTAAAGGGACTGGTGTAAAAAGAAGAAATATCAAGCTCAGAAAGAAAACAGCCACATACACACACAAAAAAAAGAAATGGCTACAAACAAATACCTTTCAATAATAACTTTAAATGTAAATGGACTAAATGCTCCAACCAAAAGACATCGAGTGGCTGAATGGATAAAAAAACATGACCCATACATCTGCTGTCTACAAGAGACCCACCTCATTAGAAGGGACTCACACAGACTGAAAGTGAAGGGATGGAAAAATATCTTTCACGCAAATGGAAAGGAAAAGAAAGCTGGGGTAGCAATACTTATATCTGACAAAATACATCTCAAAGTGAAGGCCATAACCAGAGATAAGGAAGGCCACTTCATAATACTAAAGGGATCAATACAACAAGAAGATATAACCCTGATAAACATATATGCACCCAATGCAGGAGCACCCACATACATAAGAAAACTTCTGGAAGATATCAGGGGAGAGATCGACAACAATACAATCATAGTAGGGGACTTTAATACACCACTGACATCACTGGATAAATCTGCTAGACAAAAACTCAGCAAAGAAACAGCAATCCTAAATGACTCACTAGATCAGATGGACTTAATCGACATCTTCAGAACACTTCACCCCACAGCTGCGGAATATACATTCCTCTCAGGTGCTCATGGGACATATTCAAAAATAGACCACATATTGGGTCACAAGCAAAGTCTCCACAAATTCAAGAAGATTGAAATCATAAAAAGCTTCTTCGCAGACCACGATGGCATAATGTTAGAAATAAACTACAATAAAAACAACCCAAAATACTCAAACATTTGGAAGCTGAATAGCATGTTATTAAATATTGATTGGGTTACCGATGACATCAAAGAAGAAATTAAAAACATCCTGGACACTAATGACAATGAAAACACAACAATCCAAAACCTCTGGGACACAATGAAAGCAGTCCTGAGAGGAAAGTTTATAGCTCTACAGGCCTATCTCAAAAAACAAGAAAAAATGGTAGTCAATCATCTAACTCTACAACTCAAAGAATTAGAAAGAGAGCAACAAGAAAACCCCAGAGTGAGCAGAAGGAAGGAGATAATAAAGATTAGAGCAGAAATCAATGAAATAGAGACCAAAAAAACAATACAGAAAATCAATGAAACCAAGAGCTGGTTCTTTGAAAGGATAAACAAGATTGACAAACCCCTAGCCAGGCTCACCAAGAAGCAAAGAGAGAGGTCCCAAATAAACCAAATCAGAAATGATAGAGGCGAAATAACAACAGACCCCACAGAAATACAAATGATTGTTAAACAATACTACGGGCAACTCTACTCCAACAAACTGGACAACCTGGAGGAAATGGACAAATTCCTAGAAAAATACAACATTCCAAAACTCAATCAGGAAGAATCTAAAAACCTCAATAGGCCAATAACTATGGAAGAAATTGAAGCAGTCATCAGAAAGCTTCCAGCAAACAAAAGCCCAGGGCCAGACGGCTTCACAGGGGAGTTCTACCAAACATTCAAGGAAGAACTAAAACCTACCCTCCTCAGACTACTACAAAAAATTCAAGAGGAAGGAACGCTTCCAAGCTCATTCTATGAAGCCAGCATCACCCTAATACCAAAACCAGGTAAAGACATCACAATGAAAGAGAATTACAGGCCAATATCCCTCATGAACATAGATGCCAAAATCCTCAACAAAATCTTAGCAAATCGGATCCAGCAGTACATCAGAAGGATCATACACCATGACCAAGTAGGATTCATCCCAGGGATGCAAGGATGGTACAACATCCGTAAATCAATAAATGTGATACATCACATAAACAAATTGAAAGAAAAAAACCACATGGTCATATCAATTGATGCAGAAAAAGCATTCGACAAAATCCAACACCCATTTTTGATAAAAACTCTCAGAAAGGTGGGAATAGAAGGATCATACCTCAACATAATAAAAGCCATATATGACAGGCCCACAGCCAACATCATACTCAATGGACAAAAACTAACACCATTTCCCCTAAGAACAGGAACAAGACAGGGATGCCCACTCTCACCACTCCTGTTCAACATAGTACTGGAAGTATTAGCCATTGCAATTAGGCAAGAAGAAGAAATAAAAGGCATCCAAATTGGAAAAGAGGAAGTAAAACTGTCCTTATTTGCAGATGACATGATATTATACATACAAAACCCTAGAGACTCCATCAAAAAGCTACTAGACTTAATACATGAATTTGGCAATGTAGCAGGATACAAAATTAACCCCAAGAAATCTGAGGCATTTCTATACACCAATAGTGAACTTTCAGAAAGGGAGATCAGAAAAACAATCCCATTTACCATCGCACCAAAAAAATTAAGATACCTAGGAATAAACTTAACTAAAGAGGTTAAAAACCTTTACTCAGAAAACTACAGGACGTTGAAAAAAGAGATAGAGGAAGACATAAACAGATGGAAGAACATACCATGTTCTTGGATTGGTAGAATCAACATCATTAAAATGTCCATACTACCCAAAGCAATCTATACATTCAATGCACTTCCCATTAAAATACCAATGGCCTTCTTCACAGATCTAGAACGAACTCTCCAAAAATTCATCTGGAATAAAAAAAGACCCCGAATAGCTGCAACGATCCTGAGAAAGAACAAAGTAGGTGGGATCTCAATGCCAGATATCAAGCTGTATTACAAAGCCACTGTTCTCAAAACTGCCTGGTACTGGCACAAGAACAGGCATATAGATCAGTGGAATAGAATAGAGAGTCCAGAAATTAGCCCGAACCAATATGCTCAATTAATTTTTGACAAAGGAGGCATGAACATACAATGGAGCCAAGATAGTCTCTTCAATAAATGGTGTTGGGAAAATTGGACAGACATATGCAAGAAAATGAAACTAGACCACCAACTTACACCATACACAAGAATAAACTCAAAATGGATAAAGGACTTAAATGTACGACAGGAAACCATAAAAATTCTAGAAGAATACAAAGGCAACAAAATCTCAGACATATGCCAAAACAATTTCTTCACTGATACAGCTCCTAGGGCAGTTGAAACTAAAGAGAAACTGAACAAATGGGACCACATCAAAATAAAAAGCTTCTGCACAGCAAAAGAAACCATCAACAAAACAACAAGAAAACCCACCTCGTGGGAAAACATATTTGCCAACGTCATATCTGATAAGGGCTTAATCTCCAAAATTTATAGGGAACTCATACAACTCAACAAAAAGAAGATAAACAATCCAATCAAAAAATGGGCAAAGGATCTAAATAGACACCTTTCAAAAGAGGACATTCAGAAAGCCAAGAGACATATGAAAACATGCTCAAAGTCACTAATCATCCGAGAGATGCAAATCAAAACAACAATGAGGTACCATCTCACACCTGTCAGAATGGCCATCATCAACAAATCAACAAACGACAAGTGCTGGAGAGGATGTGGAGAAAAAGGAACACTTGTACACTGCTGGTGGGAATGCAGACTGGTGCAGCCACTATGGAAGGCAGTACGGAGGTTCCTCAAAAAATTGGAAATGGAACTCCCATTTGACCCTGTGATCCCACTCCTAGGAATATATCCCAAGAAACCAGAAACACCAATCAGAAAGGATATATGCACCCAGATGTTCATAGCAGCACAATTCACCATAGCTAAGATCTGGAAACAGCCTAAGTGCCCATCAGTAGATGAATGGATTAGAAAACTGTGGTACATCTACACGATGGAATACTATGCTGCTGTTAAAAAGAAGGAACTCCTACCATTTGCAACATCATGGATGGAACTGGAGAGCATTATGCTAAGTGAAACAAGCCAGTCAATGAAGGAAAAATACCACATGATCTCACTCATTCATGGATAATAAAGACCATTACAAACTTTTGAACAATAATAGATACAGAGGCAGAGCTGCCTCAAACTGATTGTCAAACTGCAGTGGGAAGGCCAGAGAGAGTTGGGGGGCAGGAGGGAGGGGAGTAAGAGATCAACCGAAGGACTTGTATGCATGCATATAAGCATAACTAATGGACATAAGACACTGGGGGGTAAGGGAGGGTAGGGGTTTGTCAAGGGGGGGGGGGGGGAAGGATACTCATGTAATACCCTTTGTAATACTTTAAGCGAAAAAAAAAATAAAATAAAATAAAAAAAAAAAAAAAGATTCAGGAACTCCAGGCACAGCTGGGAGTTGCTCCCTAGAAGGTTTGGGGTGTCTTTCTTATTTCTGGTGTGTTTGACAGCCCATCAGCCTGGGCCTTTGTCCCAGCCCTGCTGCTCCCTGAGATCAGAGCCCGGGTGTGGTTGTGGGGAGCCTGGTTCACTCCGTCAGCATCTCACAGACTCACTGGGTCCTGCTCTGGAGAATGGCTGTGATGGATCGGTGATGTCTGGACCAAACACGTATCTGCAATGTGCATTATCTGGCCAAACAGCTTATGACCCCCACTCTAAGCTTTTCCATAGGTCCCTTGTAACTGTGATATCCCATGATTTTAAAAACATCTCCCACCTCCTTCCACCTCCCACCTCCAGCCCCACTCACTCCCTCACCCGTGTCACAGGCTGGCTAGCTCACCATCACCCTCTGTGCCAGCCTTGCCACCAACTCGGCTTTTGCACATGTTGACCAGTCCCTCCTCTTTAGGGCCTCTCTCCAAACCTCCCTCCCTTCTAGTCCCAGGTTGAGGCTGATCTTGTCCCATTGACCTCTCAAGGCCAGAGTGGCCTTTCACTCACCGGATCTGCATAGCTGTGACCCTGCAGGAGTGGCCATCTGACAGCACGCGTGTAGACTGTCAGCAACACGACGGCAGTGACCGTGTGCTGGGATATGCACCAAGATGGCACTGAGGCCCGAGGCTCTGCCCATCCCTCTGGCCAGAAGAGGACTGGACACTAAACTCCCATCAGGAAGCTGCCCCATGTGAGACCCGGGTCTGTGTGGTCATCCACAGAAGCCCCCTTCACCCTCAAGATAATCCAACAACATCTGTTCCTTCACCCTCACTTGACTTATGAGAAAACTGAGGCCCTGCCCTAGTTGGGTGGCTCAGCTGATTGGAGTGCTGTCCCATACACCAGAGGTCTCGGGCTCAATTCTGGTCAGGGCACATACCCAGGTTGCGGGGTTTTGATCCCTGGTAGGGGCGCATATGGGAAACAACCATTCTACGTTTCTCTCTCACATCGGTATTTCTCTCTCTCTCTCTCTCTCTCTCTCTCTCTCTCTCTCTCTCTCTCTCCCTCTCTCCTTCTCCTTCTCTCTCAAATTAATAAACATATCCTTGGGTGAAGTTTTTTAAAAATGAGGTCCTAAGGGGACCTAATAAAGACAAAAGGGATCTTGGTTTGGATCAATATTTGTCTCTGTTTTTTGTAAAACGGAGTAGGGACGGGGATGAAGCAGTGGAACAGAATTCTCACTGAGGCAGCCAAAGTCATTAATATCCGGTTTAGGAGGAAAATATGGTGAACAATTTGTGGCATGAAAAAGGTAATGGAATCAACAGCATCCAATTCTCCTTAGCAAACCCTCCTCCCACAGCATCAAAACATCTTGGCATCTTTAAGATCAAGGCAGGAGATAGCCCCTGGCCTCTAATTGCTCTCAGTCTAAGGCTGTAGCTCACATGTTATTAAATATGTAAATAATATGAAAGCCAGAAGAGGATTAATATTTCATATATAATGATTTAAGATGAATTCTCCTGGGTCTAATCTTCTGTTTTTAAATGCATAGCGCACGGCGGAGTCCAAAGTGATGCATGGTGTTTTATGTTGGTTAAAGACATTCGGGGCTCCTCTGAAGCAGCTTCCTAAATGATTAACCTGAAGATTATTATTACAAATAGAATTTGTTTTGTTTTTTTAAATTAATTATGTGGTTAATCAGAATAATAAGCATGGAATTCCTTGCTGGTGGGCTAATTTTAAATGGGGAAAAGGAACCGGGAGAGGGGTTGCAAATCCTAATACCTCCAGGGCCTGGCAAGTAAATGAATGAGGCACGTTGAGTGGCAATGGGGAGAGGTGGGGACTGCAGCGCACTGTGAGAGTCCAAGCCCCATTGCAGGGAGAGCCAGCTGTCCCAAGCCTCCACCTCCGATTTTTATGTGAAATTTATTGATATGTAAAGTTGGTTCCTGGATCTAATATTTTCGAACATTGTGGATTCAAGAGAAGATGATCTGGGTGGGAAGGGGCGCCAGATCGCAGCTGCCAGATCGAGACAGGTGGCTTGAAGGACAGTTGCCACCAAATGCAGGTCCTTCCATCCTTGGTGCAGTGGGAACAGTTTGCTCTCACCGTGACTAGATGATAAACTGGTGAAAATAAGATCTGATTAGTCAGGCTTTTGGGAGGGTGATTTGGCAAGATGTGAGAAAGTACAATTCCTTCAGCCCACTTCAGTTCTACTTCTAAGAATTTATCCTAAAGAAATAATTAAGAATGATTCAAAAATTGCACTTTAATTATGTTCTGCATAGTACTGTTTAAAATAGCAGCAAAAATGTAACCAACAGTCATGTATGATTACTGAATTACATTGTGATGCTTCTAAAAACATCACAACTGTGCCGTCTTTGACAACGAACAGTAGGCATTCAAAAACAAATAAAACAAATTTAAAGAAAGCATGGATGAAATATACTTATAGTATGATCAATAATAATATTTTTTAACATGGACCTACATTTATACACCCACGGAAAAGCTGGGAAGGTGATACGCCAAGCAATCAGCAATGGCTACCTCTGGATAGGTGGGGCGATTTCTAGGTAAACTCCATCTCTTTCTTTTTGCTTGTTTATGTTCTTTAAATGACTTCAAATGAATGTTCAGTGCTTCTATATAAAATCAATAAAAAGAAATAAACTGGACATGACCTTGTGTGATGTAAAACCTCTGGCCTGCAGAAGTTCGCCCATCCAGATCCCCATTGCACTCTGCTGAAGACTCTGTGCGGGCTGCCGAGGGCTTTGGCCTCCTGAAGCTCACAGTTCTCATCTGAGGAATGAATGATGGTGCTACACAATGTCTAAGGTCACTCTGTGATTTGAGACCACAGTCAGGGGACTTGGAGGACTTGGCAGCTCGTCTATCTCTTTATTCATAAGAATTGATTGACTGTCAGATGGATGCCAAGGTTCATGCCAGACTCTGAGCCTGACACTCGAAAAACAGCAAGGTGGGAGGCGGAGAGGGACCGGGTAGCAGCAGTCTCCTCTACCTTACCATGTTGTGTTGAAACACAGGACTCTAGAGAACACACAGGCGGCGCCCCACCTACTTTAGGGACTAGTCAGAGATTTCCTGAAAGAAATGGCATGTGAGCTGAATCATAAAAGATGAGCAGGAATTAGCCATCCAGTTGGGAGGAGTCAGAGAAAGGCAAAAGGAAGAGTGTGTACAAAGGATTAGAGGTGGTAGTGGGTGCTGAGGTGGGGGGATAAGAGGCAAGGACTAGATCCTAAAGGTGCAGTGTTCCCTGCTTAAGAATTTGGATTTTAAACTGGGATGAAGGGAGCCCTGAGGTTTTTAAAAATGAAGGAATTCCTGTGGCCAGAGTTGTAAAAATCTCCATGGCAACAAGAAGATGGATTGAGGGGACAGGCCCCAAGGAGCCTGTTGTAATAGTCTGGGTTGGCAATGGTGGCAGTGGTGATGGAGAGGTGAGACTCGGCACTTACTGTGTGGGAGGCAGAGGAAGGAAGCTAAAGGGACCCCCAGGTCCCCGGCTTTGGCAGCTGGTGGATGGTTGTGCTCTTCACTCCAACGGGAATTACTGGTCCAAAAGCAAATTTGGGGGAAAGGCCTGTATGAAGTTCTAGGAGTTTATGGAACACCCGAGTGTCTAGTATATCAACTAGGCAAATGGACAAACAAATCTGAATTCAAGAAAGATCTCGATTTGGAATTCATCAAAGGATCAGCTGCAGTAGAAGCCAAGGCACAGATGAGATGAACCCAGAAGAGAGACCAGTGAGCTGTGTGTAACACCCTGGAATCCACGGGCAGCGGGGACAGATGGAGACTGAGGAAGAAGGCCGCAGGAAGGAAGTCACTGAGAAGGAGGGTTCAGTGAGGCCGGGGGTGGTGGGGCCAATTTGGGAGCCCAGAAGGCCGAGAGGAAGAACATTGTGAGAAATAGGAAATAACCAGCGATGCCACATGCATCTGCAAGGTCATGTGCGATGGAGTCTTGGTGGCATGAGAGAGGAAGTGGGGTGCACAGGGGAGTGAAGTCGACTCTCTCAAGTAGAGTGCCTGTGTGGAGTGGGGTGGCTGAGCAGGTGTGGGTAACAGGAGATAATGCAAGTGCTGTGCTCCTCACAGGGCCAGGCTCAGAGCAGGGTTTCAGGAAAGGCTGGCTTCCTCTCTCTGCTGAGTTCCCTGCATAGAATCACAATTTCCTGAAATTGTGCCACTGGCCACTGGTCAGGATGAAGGGTCCAGTGATTCCATCAGGATGCAGTCCGGGGTCGCAGAGGAGAAAGCGCCAGGTTGCCAGCGCTCCAGCCCCCAAGTAAAGGACCTCATCTGCCCCTGCAGGACCCCTCTCCCAGCCTGTCCCAGAGCACTCACAACTGGAAAGACAGCCTCCGATAGGGATCCCACCCACAAAAACAGTGGGGGCTTCCCCCTGTGGGGAAAGCAGATCAAGGAAAGTCAAGGACAGAGAGCTAGGGGTCCTAAAGGTCAGAGGGGCACCACACCCCTCTCCCCACCCTTAGCACTTTGCCTCAACTTTTGCACTTGCTCCACCGGCCCAAGCATCATCTTTCTAGAAAACCCCTGTTTTCCTGGGCATCCTGATCTCAGAACAAGACCTTCAAGGGGTGGGAGACAGCTGCTGAGCCAAACGTCTCCCCTCTGCCATAATGCTCCGCCAGCCTCTGCTGGGACAGGCCACACCTGCAGCAGCGGGAAGAACTCTGGACCTAGAGCTTCCTAGGCCTGAGATAAACCATAGCTCACATAGTAGCTCGTAATGTTGTTCATGAAAAATTTCCAGCTCTGCACCTTCTGGACAAATACTAAGATTGTCCATCATGGCCTTCTGCTTGGATGGGGTCATGTGACTCGTTGTAGCCAATGAGTTGTGAGCAGAAGGGAGGTGTGCAACTTCCAGGCCAAACACCTGACCTGTAATATGAGATCCGTAAAGGTCTCTCTTCCCTTCTGCATGGGGACCAGCAATGCATCAGTTGCTGGCTGTTTTGACAGCCTGGGTCCCAGAGCGACAGTGATGAGAAACAGAGCCCCCAGCCCACACCGAATGGAAATGTAACATGTGCAAGAACTAAAGCTTTGTTGTCTTGAGCTGCTGGGGCTTGTTAAGGCAGCAACACCTAGCCTATCCTGATTGACACAGCCTGGCTCTAGGGCAACCTTGGGCAAGCAATCTCACCCCCCTGAGGCCAGCATCCTCAGCGAAAAACTGGGAAGTAGCAATCAATTGCGCTTGAGAGAGGATTAGAGAAGGAGCGTGTAGATGTGAGCAGCAGCCCCTCACGCACAGTAGGTGCATGTTAGGGGCTCAGTGCCTCCCGTGACAGACGGCGCCTCCGGAGCATGCCTGTTCCAGGATCCACGGAATCCTGACAGCTACACAATTTGTCCTCAGGCTTCCCCTCAGCCCTCCCAGAATCCCAGAGCATGGTTGCTCCTGCTTCCTTATGACAGCCATTCACAGATTTGAGAAATGTGGGCTGTGTATGTGTGTGTGTGAGAGAGAGAGAGAAAGAGAGAGAGAGAGAGAGAGATTGAAGCTAATCTCTGTCACGCTATCACACACCAGCACCTGGGCTGGGAACTTCACTCTCCTTACGAACAATCCTCCCTCCGAGTTTGTGAGGCAAGTATCATTGTCCTCACTGCAGGGAAAGAAAAAGAGAGGTGTGCTGGCTACACCCTGTTCGCTCCCACCTCATCCATTTCTCACCCTCTGAGCCCTGCTCTGGCCTGGGCGGTGGCCCCTAATGACCGACTGCATCAGCCACCCTTTGCCGCTGTCAGGAAGGCGGGGGGGGGGGGGGGGAGGCGCGGACACCGAGGGTGTTTTTCCCCACTCCCTTCCTGCTAGGCCCTACCCAGCATGACTGCAGGCTCCCCTCCTCTGTGTGCCAAGTTCTCACAGGGTCCTGCCAGCACTGCCTCCATCACCCAGTCCCCTCAGCCTTGGGGACAGTCATGACGTCCTGCTGTCACCGGTCACTGAGAGCTTCATCATCTCTTGGGTGTTCCTCTAATGCTGCCCCCGCGGAGCAGTTTTCTCTTCATTGGAACCATCTGGGCAAATTCTGTTTCTAGCCAGAGCCCTAATTCACACCCAGGTCTCTGACGCCAGGCCCTGCCCCTCCTATCACCCCACCTCACCCCCCGCCTCCCCTCTCGGGCCCCTGGGGAGTCTTCTCAGTAGAAAGCTCTCTGCTGTCCCCTTTCTGAATAGGACACAGCCTGGAGGTCCCTCAGCTGCACCCTACCCCCTAGGCAAGCCAACCTGGGAAGGGGGTTGCCCAAAACAGCCCAGGGCACAGCCTCTGCTGGACTGCTCCTCTGGCTCCCTCCCTGGCTCACCCCTAGATGGGCGAGCTGCCATGGGGCACTTCCTCCGCCCTGGCTGACCTCGCGCTCCGGGAGGCCAGGATCCTGGCCAGGCGGTGGTGGCCTGAGAAAACCCACGGCACAGCTTTTGGGAACCATCAGAGCCAAGACAGCCCAGGGCTGGAGAAGGCAGGCGTTTTCCATTTTGGGTGTCCTTTGTTCTGCTTTGGTTTCTGCTCTGGCAAGTGTGTCAGATCTTTGTCATCCTTAAACCAGCGGTGCCTGCGGAACAACAGCCCCCAGTGGCCATTAATTACCACCAGCCAGGCCCGTCTGGACACATCAGCCAGGCCCGCAGCCTCCGCTCCTGCCACCTGCACCTCGCAGCTGAGCAAACAGAGTGACCAGAACTCGCCAGGGTCAGCCAGCGGTGGCCTAGTCTCCTCCCCTCCATCGCTGATCCCTAAGCCACGGGCACAGAAAGCTGGCCTCCTGGTGGGAAAGGCCCCGCACCCTTCCCACCCCCAAGAAAGCAGGTCTCTGCGCGGCTCTCAGAGTAGAGGAAACAGTTACCTCGGGAACAGATTTCTGGGTCAGGGCTCTGTCCCTATCGGCTATGAGGTCGTGAGCAAGTCCCTCTACATCCAAGCCTCATTCTCATCCCCATTTTACTGGCAAGGAAGTGAGTCCTGACTCTGGGCTGGTGCGAGACCCATGTGCATTAAAGTGAAAATGCAAGTATTTCCGGAATGTCCCCTGTGTGCCCAGCCCTGGGCTAAGCACTTTGATTCTACCATTTAGTTCCTTTGCCACCCACTGAGGTTTGACATAGTGATGCCCTCATTGGGCAGGGGAAGCCAAGGCTCATTGCAGTTAGGAAATGTGTCCAAGGTCACACAGCTAAGACACACTAAAGCTGGAATTTGAACCCTAGACTCTTGGATTCTAGAGCTCTCATCCTTTATTTTTTTCCTTTATTATTTTTTTAAAATTTTGGTTTTCTGTGGCTTTACTTTTTTGTTTTTTAGTATGAAAATTTCCAAACATACCCAAAACTACAGAGAAAAATACCCTGAACCCCATGGCCCTTCACCCAGCTTCAACAATTACCAACGTTCTGCTGTACTTGTTTCATCTATCCCTATGCACATGACTTTTTTTTTCTTTTAGAGAATTTTTAAACAAATGCCAGGCATGGGTTTCACCAACAAATATTTGAGCGCGGATCTGCAGACCCTTGTTCTTCACCATCACTTGAACACATGATGGCACTTGGGGAAGAGCCAGGAACAACCCGAAAGGCTGGGCTTTCCTGAAAGGCAGGGCAGAAAGAGCAGAGGCCAAGTCAGACCCGGCTCAACGCCCAGCCTTGTCACTGTGTCTCTGTGAACCTTTTGACGTGTCACACCTCTCTGATCACCCAGCTCTTCTTCCGTAATTTCGTTGCAATTTCACTGAGTTGTCATCTAAACAAGATAATGAATGTTGATGGCCCAGCACATGGGCTGGGTTTAGCGCCCTGAGTTCACCCTCCCAGGCCCAATATATCCATTCCCTGGGGCTGCAATAACAAAGTACCACAATCTGGGTGCCTTACAACAAGAGAAATGCATTTGTTCACTATCCTGGAGGCCACAAGTTCAAAACCGAGGTGTTGGCAGGGTCAGGCTCTCAATGAAGGCTCTAGGAAGGATCTGTTCCGGCCTCTCTCCCGGCATCTGGTGGTTGCTGGCAATCCTTGGCATTCTTTGGCTCGTGGCAGCATAGTTTCAATTTCTGCGTCCATCCTCACATGGCCTTCCCTCTGTGGGTGTGACTGTGCGAAAATTTCTCTTCTCTTGTAAAAACGCCAGTCGTTGGGTTAGTGGGACCATATCTTAACTCGAGCACATCTGCAAAGAGCCTATTTCCAAATAAGGTCATAGTCATGGGTTCCGGGTGGCCATGAGTTGGGGAGGCAGGGACAGGATTCAGCTCAGTGCCCCCGAGCTGCTGCCTGCTGCTCAGGCCTGGGTGGCTTCCCTGCAGGTCGGGGATGTCCCTGCTGGTCACTGAGGCTGAGGAAGCCACACCCAGGTGGGAAAGGAGGTTCTCCCTGGTACCCTTTGCCCTGCACCACCTGTCCTCACTCCTGGTTGCTCAGAAAGCAAGCACTGCTCCCTGGCACTTTGGGGAAGGAAATTCATGCTGAGGGGTGTCCACCGGCCACCTCACACCCTGCCACCCTCGCTGAGTTCACCCCAGCCCTCCCTTCTCGCCCTACCACCACCACCACCCGCCTGCTCAGGGGCCTGGACACCAAACTGTCTGTCTCTGCACCCTCATCCCTGCCCTTCACCTCAGTGACCCTTTGCCCAGTAACACCCGTCCTCCTTAGATGTCCCTTTCACCATCCTGAAGCCTTCCTGACCCCATTCAGAGTCCTTCATGTAGAGTCTTTCTTGTCACACCCTGTTCCCCCCACCCCCTGGCAAAGCACAAAGATCAATGTATATTTATTTCATTTTATTTACTTCTATCCCTACTTGCTCCCCCACTGCAAGCCCCATGTGGGCAGTAACCTGATGTATTTCATTTGCCTCTCTATTCCCAGGACTTAGTGTAGTGTCTGGCACATAGTAAATGCTCAATAAATTCATGTTGACTAAATCAATAATGAAGTTACCTCTTCAGAACCACCTAGGTGTACTGGTTAATAATGGCGAATTTTGTAATGAAAGAAAACATGATAATTTCAAGGGAAACATCAAAAGTGCTTTATTCAAGGTAATATCCATTGCTAGCTACACATTTCCCCATCTTTCAGGTAATTTGTGGATACCGTCCCAATAGAACTTTTTTTGTTTTGAGGCAAACCATTCAGAGACCCAATTTTCCACTTCTTCATATGTTTTGAAGTGCTGCTCAGAAAGTGCATGTGCCATTGATCGGAACAAGTGGTAATCTGAAGGAGCAAGGTCTGGTGAATACAGCAGGTGGGTTAATACTTCCCAGGCAAGATCTTTTAATGTATCTTTAACTGGTTTTGAAGTGTGCGATGGTGAGTCATCATGAAGCAAAATTACTTTGCCGTGTCTTCTGGCACATTCTGGTCGTTTCACGATCAAAGCATGGTTCAAATTGATTATTTGTTGTTGGTAGCGATTATATTAACTGTTTCACCTGGTTTTAGAAGCTCATAATACACCACACCTTCCTGACCCCACCAAAACCAGGGCCATGGGTTTTCCAGGGATGGGCTTGAACTGGGCCAAATCCCCAAGGGCAGGGTCTGCATGGATGGTTGGGGAGTGCCTATCTCAGACTGGGCTCATGGGAGGGCTCATTTGGGAACTACTAACCCAGTGAACAAGCAGCACCAAGGATGACACTGCCAGGGTGGGCACAGTCCTGGGGCAGCGTGTTCCTCAGAGGCTAGGCACACAGTTCAGAGGTCCCTGCAGCTTCAAGGCATAAGGAGCTCTTCGGGTCAAAGGGCGGGAGTGCTGGCTGCCTTTGCACCATTAGGGGGGAAAGGCCATTCCTGCACTCCAGGGTCCACAACAGGCACCATGAGAGAACATTCTTGTTCCACCAGTTACATGCGTCTTCCCTCGATTTCTTGCTGCATCAGCCATAGCCAGTCAGGTAACTTAGAACTTCAGGTTCATTCTGCCACCGACAACTCCAGGGCAAGAGAAGAAGAAAATAAATAAAATATTCCTGAGATCTCCTACGTGAGAAACTGAATCAGAGAAATGATTTTCTAACCCAGTCACTTCTCAGGAATGTGTTCCCTGAATATCCCACTAGAAGCCAGGAGGCCGTACTAGGTGTAGGGAGGAAACCATGCATTTACCAGAACTCATAGAGCACCTGTTAGTTACAGGACACTGAGGGCAGCCACTCTTCTCCTGCCTTGAGAATCAAACTAGGAGGCAGTCAAAGCCCCCCTTCCCACACCCTCCCATCAGGCTTGACACTTCTTGGAGCTCAGCCTCAGTTATGAGAACAGTGAGCTGCCCACGGGCTGTGCATTGCCCCCACAGCATTGATGATTTCCACTAAAATAAGACCGTGCTTTACAAAGGCTGTGCTTCTCCATTCAGGGCGTGGGTGAGGCATCTTGCAGCCTGACCCCTTGGCCTTCTTGTGTCTCTCTCTGATGACCACGTCGCTGCATCATCATCCTTTTCTGCACCTCAGGAAGGTGGGACTGTCCTCCTGGGCTGATCACTCTGTTCACACCACACCAAATTGCTCCAGAGTGACGAAGCTCCTGTCTCCCCTCACTGTCAGGCAGGTCTTCCCACACCCCATCAGGGAAGCAAAATACATAATCTTTGCCATCTTCTGGTTATTCAAGTCCTATATTCATTCATTCATTCATTCAGCAAAGGCTCTCTGAACTCGTGTTCTGTCTGGGTCAGGCCCTGGGTCAGGGACTCAGCCTAAGAGTCAGAAATGAGTAAAGCCTGTCCCTCCTCCCCCCCCCCAGCCCTGTTTGCTGACCTGAGACAAACCCACTTCACCTCTCAGATGCTCAGTCTCTTCCTCACCAAAGTGGGGAACTAGAGCTGGACCAGTCTTTAAAGATGGTCTAGCTCAAGGGTCAGCAAAGCACAGCCCTCAGGCCGCATCCCGCCCTCCACCTGCATTTGCACAGCCTGGAGCTAAGAATGGTTTTCACGTTTTTAAATAGTTGGAGGGAAGAAGAATCCTTCTTGACACATGAAAATTATATGAAATGCAACTCCCGAGCTTATAAATAAAGTTTTATTGGCACATAGCCACGCTCATTCGTTTGCCTATCATCAGCAACAGCAGGATTGAGGAGCTGCAAGGGAATCCCTACAGGCTGCAGAGCTAAAATCATGTTCTTTGCAGAAAAAGCTTGCTGACTGCTGCTCTAGTCTGTGTTACATTATTTATCCAACTCAGCCCACAGCACCCAAGGCTGCCTGTGGAAACCAGGCAGCAGCTACAGGTCAGGGCTGCACACGGAACGTGGGGACCACACTGCTCTCCCCAGGAGTCACGTGGGTTTGCTCAGCGACCCCCCTTCCCAAACCCTCTTCCTGAGACTCCTGTTTTCGCAGGTCTCCTTCCCGGGTGCCGGCCTGTCAGGGCCACGTCCAAGCTGCACTGGGTCAGCAGCCCATGTGGCTTACGTGCTCCTGAGAGGGCTCTCTGGCCGCTGTTAGCATTCCTGCCTCCACATCCACTCCACGGGGCAATCTCCCACAGCCCTGCTTTCATCCGTGAAAGCCACATCTTCAGGAAGAGTCACCAAGACTGACAAGGCCAAGGAAACGCAGCTCCTCCCAATTCCTCTGTGCCCTCTTCCAGGTGGCACGGCAGCCAGGGGACAAGGAAGGGGAGCGGTACCGTGTCCTGCTCCAGAATGTGTTCCTGGACCCAGGGACGCTGGCCGCGCTCTGAGGGCCCCGCCCCTCCGCCTGGGCCTTCAGTCTTAATGTCTGCCCACGCCTGGCCACTCCAACGCCTGTTTCCTGTCACCTGAAGTCACACCCTCTGTCTCCCGCCCCCCCTCCCCCCACCGCCCTAGGAGCCACACCCATTCTCTCTGGAAGAAAATTGCAGCCAGAGAGACACAGGTTAGAGGTTGGAAAGGAATTCCCGGACTGTGACACGGGAATACCCCAGAGGAGCGATTGTATCATCTCAGCAACTAAAGAAACAGCCTCCTCCACCCCACACAATGGGCCAGAGTTGGAAGGGGGTAGGCAGGAACAGAGGCCTGTGCTTTTAGCTCTGACAGAGGAGACAGGGAGCAAATACACCAATGCACGGCCGAGGCAATTGCAGGAAAGGAGGACCCGGTGAAGGGAGCAAGGCAGGTGGATGTGGCCGGGGGTGGAGGTTACATCAAATTTGCTCACAGAGACGGTCCTAGAGCAGAGCAGGAGGTGACTGTGAGGACATCTGGGGAAATGCCTGCAGACAGAGGGAGCAGAAAGTATAAAGGCCCTGAGGTGAACACTCCTTGCTCTTTGGGGGCTCCCTTACAAGCCAGGCCCACTGCTTCCACAGGACATAACATGTCAGATGTTTGCTTTGCCAGCCTCCTTTGTATCCAGCACCTGGCTCGCTTAGGCCCCTCAATCAGACACGCTGGTCCCAGGCTTAGTCAGAAGTGAGGGACACAAAGAAGCAGGGGCTGTGCCTGCTGCAGGGTGGCAAGTGTCCCAGAGCAGTAGCCATAGCCTGTCTCTAGAGCAGTGGTTCTCAACCTTCTGGCCCTTTAAATACAGTTCCTCATGTTGTGACCCCCAACCATAAAATTATTTTCGTTGCTACTTCATAACTGTAATGTTGCTACTGTTATGAATCGTAATGTAAATATCTGATATGCAGGATGGTCTTAGGCGACCCCTGTGAAAGGGTCATTCGACCGCCAAAGGGGTCGCGACCCACAGGTTGAGAAACGCTGCTCTAGGGGGAGACCATGGCTGTGGCTCCAGGGCCGGCCCTGTTGGTGGGGATGGCCTTGGCCCCTGTGCCCATGTGCGCAGCATCTCAGAGGTGCTCTGCGGCACAGTTGGGACCTTCTTTCTACCTGCTCAGCCTCCATGCTTGGCTTCCTGGCCCTTCAGGAAATTCTCTGAACTCCATAATATTGTTTTACTAATTCCTTTTCTGCCTACAAACCTGAAATTATTTCCTGTTGCTTGCTCCTCAAAACCCTGACTGATACAGATAAGTATGGCAGAGCCAATAGTTGTTCACTAAAGATCCTTATGCTCCCGACTACTTCCCAGACTCCCTTGCGTTTATGTTAGGTCCATGAGATTAGTTCTAGCCAAGAGACTATGAGCACAAGTGACAAGTGTTACTTCTGGGCCAAATAAATTTCCCACCATGGCCACTCTGGAAGCACATACTGAGACAGCAGCATCATGAAGAAGAGGGAACCTGGATGCCTATGTCACCAAATAGAGGAGATACCCAGCCCATATCAGTCAGTGCATAAAGGAGAAACAAATGCATGGGAGCTGAGCCACTGAAACAACAGGGTTTATTTGTTACTGCATCACAGCCCCATCTATCCTAACTATTACAGCAAGTTTGAGGGCCGGGACAAAGGCAGGTGGCATAAAAGCATAGGAGAGAGAAGGGTCTGAAATAATATTGAAACTATTAATAAGATGGGAAACTTTGTATGATTTTATTCTAGGTTTGATGAAAAACCACTGGAGGGTTTTAAGCAGAAACAGACATAGCCCAATCACTGAGGCAGATGGCCTTTTCCACATCTTGCAGACACTGAGCTTGAAGGAGGTCTCAAAAAGCAACTAATCAACCCCCAAAGTGTGTGGGAGCTACTGTCACACAGGCCCCCACTTTTGTGGGAAGCATGGGACTTGGTTGGAAAGTCTGTAAGGAGGATTCTCTGAAAGGTCAGGGGCCTCTGGAGGGAACTTGCAGAAGGCGGCAGCCCCTGCCTTGACTTTTCCAAACAAGTCAGAGCCCCTGGGTATTTTACTGAATAATCTCTGTTTAGTCTTTAGACACAACCTTGCAGAAACATGTGTTTTCTCAAGGATGCTTACCCTGCTGATAGTATCTAATAGTTCATTTTAGTTCAAGCTGTTGTTACAATAAAAGCCTAAGGAGGCAGGCGAACAGGGTTGCTTGGTTGCTATAGCCAAGCAGTCCCTTAGCCCTCTCTTTCACAGAAACATGTGTCAGAGTAATCCATTCATCCGTTACTCAGGGTCTGCCAGTCAGTCCCGGCAACTTCAATGCTTGTAAGGCGTTCCCTGGCCTCTTCTTGCACATTTCCATTGACAGAGAGTGCACTTCCTTTAGGGCTTCTCATTGTATTTTAGGGTGGCTCTGAGCTTTCTCGTTTTCCTACAGCCTCCCTCTACTGGTAAACCAAACAAGTCTGAATGCATTCCCCATCCCTCAGAGGGCCCTCACAGAGCTTGCTGCCTGGCTCTACTCTGCTGAGCCACAGCCCCTGGACACCGGCCTCCCTAAGCCTGTTTCTATAAGAACTGGATTCTGAAAGTGGAGTCGAGTATGAGATTATGAATCCAGAATCTCTGCACATATAATTAGCCCAGCATGAGAGTATGACATGCCCATGAGTTCACAGAATCAGTTATGTTCTCATCCTCCTTATACATCCCCTGGAGGGAACACAAGAGACATTCAAATCTCTGGGCCTGGCTCCCCCTCTGCCTGCCCTGGCCACATCCCCAGCCTAACCTTCAGCTCCATGAGCTGTTGCAACAGGAATTTATTTACAAGCTAATTATCCCTGTGAATCATGTCCAGCTTGAGTTGGGGCTTAACAAGGAGCTGAGGAGTGCTTCTTCACGTAGCTATGCCCAGGCGGCTTGGGAAGGGGATGGGCCTTACTGCCCCAAGAGCCAAGAGGGCAGATGGAAGCACTGGATGGGAGGTGGCTCGTGCCAGCCCTGGAGTTTGTTCTGGCTTCAGCAATTCTAGGGCTTTTCCAAACTCTGGCATAATTCCAACACAGAGGCCCCAGATGGAAGATTTGGCTGGCAATCATTCTTGATTTCTAAGTCCCAAAATGTACCAGGCCATTTGACAGGGTAGAGAGGCAGTGACCAACATCTTCCTGGCTTCCATCCCGGCCCTGGGCCCCTGCTCCACCAGCCCCTGGGTGAAAGGTTTTGCTATTCAAGTGATGACCATTAACTTAGCCAAACTTCTCCTACAACCAGTATTTTATTTGAGCACTGCAGGTAAACTTATACATCTCCATTTGGAAGAAAGGATTCGGCTCAAAAATTAAGAGACTGGCCCAAGGTTGACTCATAGTTAATGGTGAGCACAGGATTTAAAACCAAATCCTTAACTCCATGTCCATACTGAATCCAAATTTAATACCCGCTTGTGATTCCTGGTTGTCTTCTGAGATGCAGAATGGCACTCTGTCAACGTTTACTCAGGGAAATGAAACGTCTTTCAAGCAGGAAGGGATTTAATACAAGAAATAGGTGCTGTGGTAGACTTATAGAATTTGACTTGATTATTCTCTCCCATGTGATGTGAATTTGAATTTGGACTAGTCTTTTAGCTTAGTTTGGTTAATAGAATATTGCAGAAGTTATGTTGCTCCAGTTTCAAGCCTAACCTTCAAGAAACCTGTGTCCTTTCACCTGCTGTCTTGAAAGCTTACACAGTTACCCCTAGATAAACCTTTCAGCTGACTTCAGATGTCTGAGTGAGTCTAACCAAGACTAGAAGAACCACCCAGCTGAGCCCAGCTCTAATTCTGATCCACAGCATTGTGTGCTAAAAAAAAATAATTATTGCTTTTAAATGACAACTTTTGGAGTGACCTGTTATTTAGCAAAAGCTAACTGATGCAGTACTTACAAAACTTTTGGAACAGCTGAAAAAATTAATCTCATGCGCCCAGCTGGTGCAGCTCATTGGTTGAACGTCCACCCATGGACCAGGAGGTTGTGCATGGTTCGATTCCCAGTGAGGGCACATGCCCGGGTTGCAGGCTTGATCCCCAGTGAAGGGCATGCAGAAGGCAGCCAATCAACAATTCTCTTTCATCATTGATGTTTCTACCTCTCTCTTCCTCTCCTTTCCTCTCTCTTAAATCAATAAAAACATTTTTTAAGTGAATGCCATGGGATATTTAATGAATGAAGATTCTTTGCAAACTTCAGGAAGAAGGACGATGTGAGATCTTCAGGAACTGCTGTAGTGCTTGTAGATGCTGCCGACTTGTTGACCTACTGGAAAATTCTGAGGTTGTTTTAAAATCTCACATCTGCCAAAACCCACCAATCCACCTATCCCAGATGGAGAACAGTGATGTGGCTTCCTGCTTCTCTCCCACCTTCCTCATCTCATGCAATTCCCTCTCATTGAAAGAGTCTAATGGGAAACCAGGGTGGCAAGGCTTCCTGCCCTGGTACAGAAAGGAGAGCATGGAAGCAGAAGAGTGAGACTGAGTTGCCAATCAAAATACGCACAGGCACAGGGCCTGCTCAGCCTCAGACATTGCTTCCTGAGGCACAAGTTCTACCTTTGGGACCACACTGGCATCATTAGCTCATTTCATTTTCATTTAAGGCCTGCAATGAAGGAATGGTGGCAGGTTCAGGTACCCCAAAGTGCAAAGGGTTTGGATAAATCCCCAGAAATGAAAACAATCACCACAGCTTCCCAAGCTGCCACTCTGCTGGCTCCATCCTTCTTTGGTATGGAAGCAGTTGACAAAATCCAGCTCTCGCCACAGTATAGGTAGGAAAACTGGTCCAGGAGCACTGGCAAAGCATAAGGGTGACAAGGCAAGAGTAAGTTGCTTGGGACCCTGTGTTTCTTCTCTCTGCCCCTTCGTCATTAAGTCATGTTGTGGCCTTATCATAATGGCCAGGTTTAAGACAAACAGAGTAGACTTGGGGGTAGAGGAGGCTTTCCTAGGTGAGGAAAACAAGCTCCTCTGAGAAGCTGAATTTGTGAGAAATCTGGACTTCTAAGTGCCTATAGAATCTCTTCTCTAGCAGGAGGACTTGCTTCCCAGCCTCCTTTCAGGAATCAGGCTCCCAGGCTTGCTTTGATCCTGACCCTATTTGAACAATTCCATTAATTCCTATGGATTCAATTTCCATTAAAATACGGATGGCTCCCAGATCTAAATCTTCAGGCCCATAGATCTAACTGTCTGTAGACTATTGCCCATATGGTCCTACATTCAACATGACTCAAACTCAGCTCCTTCCCTTTAAACCAGCACCAATCACCACCAATTCAGTTGGTGGCATCACCAACTCACTCAAGGCAAGCATTCTTCCATCTCCCAGTTTGATTTCCATAACCAGCTGGTTTCCATGCTTGGTTTCTTGGCCTCCAGGCTCGCACTTCTCTAAACAATGAGTCCCACAGCTGCCAGAGAGAGCCTACTAACCACACATGTGCCATGACACTCTCTAGATTGAAAAACTTTATTAGCTCCCTGTCATCATAGGATAACATCCAGCTCCTCAGTCTGTTCCCTGCTAACATCTTCAACCCTGTCCAATCTCACGTTACCCGATAGCCACACTGAACTGCTGTGATACCCAAAGCTGCCAGGCACCTTCGTGCCTTTATTCTGCAACACCCTACCGCCATACTCCCTCAGTCTGAGCTCCGTGCTCTTCCTGTGGCCTGTCACAATGTCATGGTCTTACCATCCCTTTTTGTCATTATATCAACTTGTCTGTCTACCCCCACAAGATTAGAAACCTCGAGAAGGCTGAGTCCATACCACCAGGATTGTCTTTATATCTCAGTCCCCATTAGGAGTGGACAGTAGTGAATGATTGTTAAAACAGAACCATGACCTCCCCCAGATGCTGTAAAGTTCATGGCAGAGGGTGTGTTCAATCCATAGTAATATAATAACAACAATAATAGCTAAATGTGTAAATGTGTTTAGAACTTACTGTGGGCCAGAGAGCTTTCAGGCATTATTAGCTCATTTAACCCTTACCACAATCTCAAGAGATATTACTGTTATCGTCCTGACTTGTAGGTAGGAAACTGAGATGTAGAGTTTAAATAACTTGCCCAAATCATTCAACTCGCAGGCAGTGGAATCAGACACCAGCTGTCCCTTTGGGATCACATGGGCATTATTAGCTCATTTAATCCTCATTTAAACCATCATTAGGCTCCGATCCTGGATGATCCCTATGGAGATAAGATTTCACCTGTTTGCCTTCTCCTCTCCAGGCCTAAGAATAGAAAGAGGGGACAGAGGACCTGGATGTGTTGGCAAAATATTGTGCATTAAATCTCCTTGGCCCTCCCTCACCAAGCTAGTCTAGTACTCACAGCAAAGAAGGAAGGAATGACTGGAAAGATTCAAGATGGTCCACACCCTTGACCACTAGACATGCAGCCTCTCTAGTATACTCCCTCTAAGGTAAAGTCATTTCCATCACAATAGGGTGAGGTTCAGGGTTGTGTATAGTCTTGTTCTCCTTGGTCAGGTTGTTAGCAATTATATCTTACTCTGAAAATATTTGGGTGAAATGCCTAGCTAATTAATTAATCTTTCTTGATGCAGGACTTGTCAGAACCTTTAATGTGCCAGTGTGTTTTGAGCAAAAGATACATAGCATTTCCCAAACTCACTGGACCACTTCATGTCTTCAGGCATCTGCCAGCACTAGCAACCCGTGGAACATTGGCAACCATTGATTCCTGTGTCCCGTTCCTCCAATGGCTGTGTCTTCATGAGATTAGCCAGATTCTTTCCAGTGAATTCTCTTCCCTGCTAAAGTCAACTCAGGTCAGTTTCCATTACTTGCAACAATAGACCTTGACGGAGTCGTGCCCTCACTTGCCCTCAGAAAGGCCAAACCTCTGGAGCCTGCTGGGATTTACACTCAGGGCGGAACACAAGAGAGGGTTTGAGGAGGCCCAACCAGTCAGACATGCTCATGGCAGGCTTCGCTGAGACCCCCCCCCCCACCAACTAAGGGGGTTGCCTCAAAAGGCATGCTAAAGGGCTCATAGCTATTTTTTGTGTTTTATTTCCTTCCTGATGAGAAATTTGGCATTTTTAGATGCTAGAACTATGACTTATGTTTCTGGATTCTTGTGGCTGATTTGATGTCTTTTTGACCTTTTGATTTTATTTCTGGCTGTTACAAAGAGTTGAGGGAATGAGTCAAATGTTCCTCTCCTTTCCATTCCCTCAACTCTGACACAAGCGTGCACACACGCACTCGCACACGCGTGTGTGCACACACACACACACACACACACACACACACACACACACATGAGTACCCTACTTCTGTTGAATTTCCCCCAAGTCTATTCTCTAGGCTGATGAGGGGTCTATGGGTATCCTTGGGTTTCCTGTCTATCCTTGACTGGTGAATGCTCCCTACTGGCCTCTAACAGGACCAGAAGCCTTGGCTTCCAGAGTGTCCCCTTCTCCTCGCCATCCCCTGCCCCAGGTGAACTGAAGTTCTGTTCTGTTGGCTGACAAGGCCTATTTAGAATGTGAGTTGAAGTGGGTTGGTTGCTGCCAAAATGGCTTCTCAGAAGTTCAACTAGGAGGGTTGCAATAGTGGACAGAATTGTACTAGGTTTCTCTAAGCTTCCTCCTGTAATCTGTCCTCACTGCCACAGCCACAGCACGTGGCCACACTAGAGGAAAAGGGACTTGGAGAAAGAGCCAGATCTGGTCACCCCAGCCTGGGGAAGGACAGTGCTTCCCAGATCCCTGGGCAGTGAAGGCCACTCATTCCCACACTCCCTCCACCACAGTTGGGAATGGGTCCAAGTCTCTCACTCCTCACCATGATTCACCACCACATGTGAAAACCCCCTGCTCCCTGAGGCTCGTGCCACCTGGCTACAGTACCACTCCCCCACCCTAACCCCCCACCCCAGCACATCCTATCTGAGTCATTCAGCAGTCTTCCAGTCCCTCCCCAAGATCATCGAAGACTTTGGCACTGCAGCCACAGCCCTCATCTCCTCCTAGGCCTTACCCTGCTGACTTCAGTTTCCACATGGATGTCCCATCCAACACCTTCAATGCCTAGCTCCTCAACTTTATCCTGTATGACCTTCTCCTTCTCTCCACTGCAGCCACCCACGTCTTTGGCCACACTCTGAACCTTGTCATCACCTCGAACTGCTACTCTAAAATCATAAATGCAGACTAGCTTATTCTTTGTTTTGCAATTTCTTTTATTGTGGTAAAATACAACATAAAATTTACCATCTTAACCATTTTTAAGGATACAGCTCAGTGGTAATAAATACATTCATTGTTGTGCAACCAAACCACCATCCGTCTCCAGAACTCTTTTCATCTTGCAAAGCTGAAACTCTAGCCCCATTATACAATAACCCCCCATTCCCTCTTCCCACCAGCCCTGGGCAACCACCAGAGGCTGTCTCTGTGATTTTTAATACTCTAAGTTCTTCATAAAAGTGGGATCATGCAGTATTTGTCTTTCTGTGACTGGTTTACTTCAATGAATATGTTCTCAACATTCATCATATTGTAGAATATGTCCGAATTTCCTACCATTTTAAGGTTGAATAATATTCCAGTCTATGTATATACCACATTTTGTTTATCCACTCATCAGTTGGCAGACATTTAGGTAGCTTACATGTTTTGGCTATTGTGAATAATGCTGCTAAGAACATAGGTGTTCTTATATCTCTCTAAGACTCTGCTTTCAATTATTCTGAGTATATGCTCAGAAGTGAAATTGCTAGATCATATAGTAATTCTACTTTTAATTATTTGAGGACCTAATATACTGTTTTCCACGGTGGCTGAACTATTTTATATCCCCACCAAGAGGGCACAAGGGTTCCAGTTTCTTCACAACCTAAGTAACACTTGTCATTTTCTGGTGTTTTGAGTATTGTTTTGTTTTTATATAATAGCCATTCTGCGGGTGTGAAGTGGTATCTCATTGTGGCTTTGATTTGTATTTCTCCAATGATTAATGATGTTGACCATCTTTTCATGTGCTTGTTATCTATTTGATATCTCGTTTGAAGAAATATCTATTTGAGTCCTTTTTCCATTTTTTAATAAGGTTGGGGGGGGGGGGTATTGTTGTTGAGTTTTATAGTTCTCTTTATTTTCTAGATATTAATCCCTTACCAGACATATGATTCTCAAATATTTTATCCCATGCTATGCATTGCCTTTTTACTATATTGATAGTGTCTTTTGATGCACTTTTTTTTATTTTGTGAAGTCCAAATTGGTGTTTTGTTTTGTTTTTTATTTTGTTGCCTGTGTCTTTGGTGTCATATCAGTAAGATCACTGCCAAATCCAACATGATGAAGCTCTTACCCTATATTTTCTTCTAAGAGTTTCATCGTTTTATGTGTTACATTTAGGTCCTTGATCTATTTTGAATTAATTTTGTATATGGTGCTAGGTAAGGGTCTAACTTTATTCTTTTGCATATGAACATCCAGTTTCCCCAACAATATGTGTTGAAAGAATTGTCCTTTCCCCATTGGATGGTCTTTACCTCATCATATAAGTAAGAGTTACTTTTAGACTCTATTCTATTCTATTGGTCTATATGTCTTTTTATGCCAGTACCACCCTGTTTTGAATACTGAAGCTTTGCAGTAAGTTTTAACATCAGGAAGTGTGAGTCTTCCTGTTTTGCTCTTGTTTTTCAAGATTGTTTTGGCTATTTGAGGTCCCTTGAGATTCCATATGCATTTTAGGATGGATTGTTCTCCTTCTGCAAAATAAAATCATTGGGATTTTGATAGGGATTGCTTTGACTCTGTATCTCACTTTGGGTAGTGTGAGCATCTTAATATTAAGCCTTGCAATCCATGAACATGATATGCCTTTCCATGCAAATTTTCATTCTACAAATCTTTTATCTCCATTAACTTAACTCTTAAGCATTTTATCTTATTATAAACTAGAGGCCTGTTGCACAGAGATTCATGCAATAGCCTTTCCCTTCTCCTGGCTGCCGGCACCGGTTTTCCTCCGGCACCCGGGACCCAGGCCTTCGCTCCAGCCAGAGCCGCCTTCCATCCTCCATCTTCACAGCTCCAGCTCACCTTCAGTCTTTGCTCCACAGCTTGGAGCCTACATATGCAAATTTACCGCCATCTTGGTTGGTGATTAATTTGCATATCACGCTGATTAGCCCATGGAAGGCGTAGCGAAGGTACGGTCAATTACCCTGTTTGTCTATTATTAGATAGGATAGAATTGTTTTCTTAATTTCCTTTTCTGATTGCTTGTTGTTAGTGTATAGAACTGCAACTGATCTTTGTGTATTGACACAAATTCAATTTGTTGAATTCATTTATTAGTTCTGACAATTTTGGTGAAATCTTTATTGTTTTCTACATATAAGTCATATCAACTGTGCACAGAGATAATCTCATTTCTTTTATTTCTTTTTCTTTCCTAATTGCTGTAGCTAAAACTTCTAGTACTATGTTGAAGAGAAGTGGTAAAAGTGGACATCCCTACTTTGTTCCTAGTCTTAGAAGCAATGTTTCCAGTCTTTGAGTATATGTTCACTTGGGATTTTCATACATGGCTTTATTATGTTGAGGTATTTTCCCTCTCCCCCTAGCTTCAGTGTTTTTACCATGAAAGGGTGCTGAATTTTTTATCTTTTTATTATAGTTGACATACAATATTATCTTAATTTCAGGTGTTCCACATAGTGATTACACATTTATATAACTTATAAAGTGATCACCTTGTTAAGTCTGACATCATACAGAGTTATTACAATATTATTTATTATATTCCCTGTGCAGTACTTTACATTTGATGACTGATTTTATAACTGGAAATTTGTACATCTTAATCCCTTCATCTTTTAACCCATCCTCCTAAACCCCCTCCCATTTGGCACTCATCAAAATGTTCTATGTATCTATGAGTTTCTTTCCATTTTGTTTGGTTGCTTTGTTTTTTAGATTCTACATATAAGTGAAGTCATCTGGTATTTGTCTTTCTCTGTCTGACTCATGTCACTTAGCTTAATACCCTCTATGTTCATTCTCTTTAAAAAATTAAAAATGGGCTCTGGCCAGGTAGCTAAGTTGTTTGGAGCATCATCCCATACACCTAAAGATTGCAGGTTCAACTCCCAGTCAGTATAGATACCTAGGTTGTGGTTTCAATCACCAGTTGGGGCAGGTACTAGAGGCAACCGATGGATGTTTATCTCTCACATCTCTCTCTCTCTCTCTCTCTCTCTCTCTCTCTATCAATCAATAAAAACATGTCCTCTGGTGAAAATTTTAAAAAACATTAAAAATAGAACTGCCATCCAGCCGGTAGTTGAGTGTTGACCTAGGAACCAAGAGGTCATAGTTTGATTCCCTGTCAGGGCACATGCCTGGGTTGCAGGCTGGATCCCCAGTAGGGAGGGAGTGCAGGAGGCAGTTGATAGATGATGTTTCTCTCTCACTGATGTTTCTAGCTCTCTCTCCCTTCCTCTATTTCTCTCTTTTTCTAAAATCAATAAAAACATATTTTAGAAAAAAATGAAACTGCCTTATGACCCAGTGATTCCACTTCTGGATAGATATCCAAAGAAACCCAGAATATCGCTTCTCGGCCTTTTGGCTAAGATCAAGTGTAAGAAACCCAGAATACTAATTTGAAAAGACATATGCACTCCTATGCTCATTGCAGTATTACTTACAATAGAAAAGATATGGAAGCAATCTAAATGTCCATCAGTAGATGAATGGATACGGAAAATGTGGTACATATATGCAATGGAATATTCTTCAGCCATAAAAAAGAATGAAATCCTACCATTTGTGACCAAATGGATGGACTTGGAGGGCATTAGGCTAAGCGAAATAAGTCAGACAGGGCAAGACAAATACCTTTGTAGTATGCTTTTGTACGCTTGTATTTGGTTTATTTTATCATCCCTCCTTTGCTTTCACATGTGAGAATCTCTCTATAGGATAATTCTTAGAAGTAGGTCAAAAACATTTGTAACATCTGAAGATATTGCCAAATTTCCCCCCATTCAGCTGAACCACTTCCACTCACATTAGCAATGCATGAGCACCTGTTTCCCAATACAAACATTTTGATCTTGGTCAAACTGAGAGATGAGAATATTTCAGTAAAACTTCAATTATATTTCTCCCGTTGTACATAAGGGGAAGTCTTCTTAGGTTTCACTAACTATATCTTGTTTATCTTTCTTTCATGTTGTTGATCTGTTTCATATTGATTTGTGGAAATGAGCACATGGTCAGTGGAGTTGTAAATATTTTTCAAGTTTGCCTTTTGATTGTGTGTCTGTTGGATTTTGCCATGTAGAAGTGTTGTCTTAATAGTTTAAATTATCAGTCTTATCTTTTATGCCTTCTGGGTTGAGTCTCTTATTTAGAAAGTTTTAAAATACTCCTATGTCTCTGGCACATTTGTGGTTTTGTTTTGTTACAGATACATCATTGTTTTATATGGAATTTATTCTACTATGAAGTATGAGGTATGGATCCAACTTTTTTTTCCAGATGGTTCTCCAATTGTCCCAATCCCATTTACTGAATACTGCATTTTTCCACTCAGTTTGAAATACCATATTTACCTTAGACTAAGTTCTCATGTATAACTTCTGAGATTATATTTTGTTTCACTGAGTTGTCCAGTACCACCTTGTTTTATAAAATATAGCTTTATAGTACAGTTTAATTTCCGATAAGACTAGCCCGCCCTCCTCACCATTCTTTTGCAGCAGTTTTGTGGGTGTTCTTGCTGTTAAGAAGTATGAAGAGTCTGAGCAAGTTTTTATTCTACTCATAAGCCAACACATTAGCCTGCCCTGCTTCTTGGTTACCCACAGGAGACAAGAGACTGTGGGTTAGAGACAAAAGACTTTGTTACTCACAACTATGGCAGCAGCCAGAGCATCAGCATTTGTGTCGGTTCCACGAGCTGTAGTTCCCAGAGGGTGACATGAAGAGCTTCAGGGGATGCCAGGCAGTGGCTTGTGGTTCGGGAGAAGAACCTTGCGTTGCAGGAATCCAAATCTTTTATAGCGGGCAGTAAGCCTGCCTGGTTTTTGCCTGAGAGAGGCACTCTCTTTATTTTATTGGACAGTAAACACACTTGCCTTTTTTCCAGAAGGAGACGCTATCTCTGCTTTGCAAGTGTGTTTACTGTAGCAACATCCCTAAAGAGACCGTCTAGAAAGAAGGTAGTGCTGCCTTTTCTCATTCAAAAACAGGAGAGGCCCACGGAGAATTGTCTCCCCATTTGTTTATTTCTCCATATGAACTTGAGGATCTGTTTGTCTAACAACAAAGGCTTCATTTTTATTGAGAATCTTATTAAATTCCAAATTATCTGAGGGAGAATGGAAAATTTTATGCTGTTAGTTTTCCTATCCAAGAACATTATTCAAATGCTTCTTTTTGTTGTTGTTGTTCCTTGCAAACATTTTAATGCTTTCTCTATTTAGATTTTTCACATTTCTTGTTACATTCATTCCTAGGTGTTTTTCTCTCTCTCTCTTTTAGCTGCTATTGTGTTTTCTATTCCCACTTCATCTCTAACAGGTTGTCATTAATTCCTGCCCTTTAAATGAGTACTTTTCCTCCAGGGTCCCTCCTCTGCTTTCTTCTCTTCTTACTCTAAGATTTCCCTGGATGGCTTTTCTCTCCCAAAACTTCCGTGAGCATCTGTCAGCCAGTGCCTCCCACGCTGTCATTTTTGGCCCTGGTCTCTCTCAGGAGCTCCCGACACATATGTGGTGAATGCCCCACAAGCACGTCATGCCCAGGCAGCTCTGAAATTAAACTCCTCGTCCTTCTCCCCAAACCAGCTTCTCCTCTGCACTCCAGCCTCAGTCAGTGGCACCACCATTCACCCAGGAAATAGAGAAGGCTTTCTTCCACTCTCTTGTCCAATCTATCACCAAGTGTCTATTCTTCCTCAATTCCTCTTTAATCTGCGCCCTTGCTTTCATTCTCTCTGCCGGGGCCTGAGCTCCACACGGATGACTGGGGAGTCCCCTGAGTGACCACTTGGTCTTGCATCTCCTCTCGGTTATCTGTTCCTATCCTGCTGCAGAAGGGGGAGGGGCCACTGTTTGGTTCCTGTGACCTCCCAGAGGCTCCAGGATAAAAGAGAGACCACCGCTTCTCTCCGCCCCCAGCATGGCATCCCTTCCAGCTGGTGACCTCTTGAACTTGAAGTTTTCCATTCCCACACTCTCCTGCACCTATGCCTGTGCACAACTGTGTGCCTTCACCTGGAATACCTCAGCCCACCACAGCCTCCTTCCCGGCTCGCTCCGGCCCCTCCCCTAAGGATTCAGTTCATACAACAGCTCCTCCGGAAGACTGGAAGACCCCCTGACACCTCATCCGCATGAGAAGCTTTCATTCATTTATTTATTCGTTCATTTCTTCATTTCAGAAGCATTCATTTGGTTCCCCTGCTTGTAAATCCCTCAGCTTGGTACCAAGGATACCAAAATGAATTGAACACAAGCCACTGCCCTCTAGGGACTCACTATCTAAGTTCTTGTCATTCAAAATATGGGCCTGGCCAGCAGCAGCAGCAGCAGCAGCAGCAGCATACACCTGCATTGCTGGAAATCAGGCTCCATCCCAGACCTGCCCAGTCAAATCTGCATTCGGACTAAAGTCCCAAGCGATTCACATGCAAAATAAAGTTTGAGAAGCACTGATCTAGGCGACGTGGAAACAGAGAAATATAACAAATGAGGTAAGTGTAGTCTTAGAGGAATGCACAAGGTTCTGAGGACATGGTGAGCTGTAACTAACTGATTATGAAAGAAGGGAGGGAGGGAGGGAGGGAGGGAGGGAGGAGAGAGGTGCAGGAAGAAGAGCTCAGGACAGAAAAGATGGGTTGAGTGGGGGTATGGGCTTTCAGGCAGAGGTCACAGCTTGAGCAAAAGCATAGAGGGGAGAGGTGTGTATGCGGGATTAGGGATGCAGGAACTTCTGGCTGCTAAGTGCAAGGTCCTGACACAGAAGCATGAGAGAGAAAGCACACTCAGGTTTACCTCCTAATACTCCACCCTAGGCTCATGACCCCTTTCAACATCCACAGGGGTGGGCAGGTACCACAGCCTTGATGGCCAGCCAAGGAGCTTGGGCCTGGCGGGTTAAGTGCCTACCCACTCACACAGCCTGCATTTCAAAGGCACAAGTGATGCTGCCTCTCCATGTGAGTCACCTGTAGGCAGGGAACCGATTAGGGATCATAATTGTGCAGGCCGGGGTGACACCAAACCAGAGCACAGCAGAGGCAACCCAGACAGATTCCAGAAAGTTCTGGGAGGCCAAATTGGTAGGCAGAATGTGGGGAAGATGTGGGTGTAATTCTCAGGACCCAGGCTTGTGTTGGTGAAAGTGAAAACCAACCGAGCAGGGGCAATAGGAGAAAGAGCCAGCATGGGGGTAAGGCAATAAGCACCAGTCCTTGCTGAGCACTGGTTCCGGTGGCACCGAAGTCAGCACTTTGCATGGATCTCCTCCCTGTGTCCCCGGCCAGTGATCTCCCACGCAGGTGCTGTCACTGTCCTTCGTTTACAAAGGAGAAAACCGAAGCAGAAAGCCTGCCGTGCTCACTCAGAGTCACCCAGCAGGAAGTAGGAGAGCTGACCTGAGCTCAGGCCATGACCACCTTGTCACCCCACTCAGTGCACAGGCTTCTGACATGATGGGAGTTAAGGACCTGTAGACTCCAGTGGGAGAAGAATGAGTGGGACAGAGGCTTAGGTGAGCCACTGGCTGATGTCAACCCGCAGAGACTGCCAGAGCCCTTGAGTGATGAGATGATGATGGGGGAGGGGGAGTGGTGGGGGGTAAGGTTGGTGAGGGGGTGGGGGTGGGCTAAATAGCCACATAGCTTCCCACTGCCCCTTGGGTTGCCATTTGCTGGCTTAGCCAGAGCCCCGCACTAGGAGGAGACCCCAGGAACCTTCAGGAACCATGCCTCCCAAAGGGGCAGAGGCTGGGGGAGCAGGAGACCTGATCAGAGAAGGGAGACTGATGTGCCAAGCCCGGCAGAGGGCCCCGGGGGGCTTAGTACTTCACAGTCCAGGAGTTGCACAACGGAGCCCTCCTGTCCTCACCCACCTCACCCCCGCTATGTTGACAGCAAACTCTCCCTGCACTTTCTGACCAGGTAATGATCACTGCTGGGCCAGCATCTTCTCAGCTGGGAGATGGGGCCTGACACCCTCCTCTCAGAGCAACCAGTAGGACCCCATAGGCCTCATTTGCAGAAGGTTCTGTGCAGATGGCAGAGCCTTTCCACATCGCTGGCAGAACCCCACACCCCACAGTGGGGGGGGACTCTTCCCTAGGGGTACAAGGGCTAGAGCTACTTAGGAGAACCGAGGCCCACCCATGCCCAGCTCAGGCTCCAAAGGTCGGGCTGGGGGTCCAAGCTGGACTCCTGGCTACCTGACAAGGGCTCCCCAGGGGGCCGCTGGCCCTCACCTGGGCTAGAAGCCTCAAATGTCCACGGCAGGCTGAGGGGACAGGTGCGGGGCAGGGCTTCCAGCCCAGCCTGAGGGCCCTGCTGCTCAGCCCAGTCTATACGGCCAGCTGGAAAGAGGCCTCAAATTGCCAAAGCTCCCGATTTTGCAAGAGAAGGCAGAACCCACATGTTTACGTGACCTCCCCAGGTTTTCCATGTGGACAACTAATGTATAAACAGTGTAAACAATGGAGCGGCTAGCCTCGCCTAGGTCATGTCTAGGGTTGGAATTAGGCCTTTTGTCACCGAGGCCCTGGCAAGGACGAGGACAGCACCTGATTGTGCCTCTGAGTGTGCATGGACATGCCCACGGGTGTACTTCATGTGAGCATGTAAGCAGGGGCGTGGCTGCAGGAGTCCACAGGATGCGTGTGCCTATGTGAGCACATGCATACATGTGCTGTAGGTAAGTCTGTGGGTTAGCATGTGCATGTCCTCATATGCGCATTTGTGAACATGTATAAACAAGCATAGGCATATCATGTGGAACAACACGTGTGAGCATGAGCTCTTGTGTCAGTGTGAGTGCGTGTGTTAAAGCACATGCATGGGGGCTCCAACACGCACAGGTGTTTGCACGCGCAAACGCTCACCAGCCAGGGACACGGCAGTGTCCTGTGACTTTCCCATCTGGGAAGCCCTGTCCACACCGCAGACCGCAGGGACACACATGCGCGCTACAGTGGGGACAGCAGGGTTCCACAGTGCCTGGTGGGCTGGAGGTGGCAACCTTGGCCTCCTGCACACCAGGGCCTTGATCGTCCCGGTCCACGCTCCCCCACCCTCACCCCCCTCCCCCGCCGGCGCAGAGGGAGGGAAGGGGTGAGCGCGGCAGCTGCGCCCTGGCCCCGGCCCCCGCAGGAGAGAGGAGCAGGCGCACAGCCCTGGCCATTAGTCACCAGATGTCACCTTCTGCTGCCAAGGCGGCGCCTGGCGCGCAGACAATGGCCGCGCAGGCCCAGGGGTGGGCGGGGCCGGCCCCGGACCCCAAAGCCGCGTCTCTGCTGACACCTACAGCCTGGAGCCCAACGCTGCCTACCTCTCTCCTCGGGCTACACCAGCTGCTGCTGCCCTCCCTTTGGCTCTTTGCCCTCCCGCCACCATTTCCCCCACGACCCCTTCTGTTATCTGCTCAAAGCCTCATTCTGCAAGAGGCAGGGCAGATGTCACCACTTCCAGGAAGCCTGCCCCTCTCCAGTTCGCATAGCCCCCGTCCCTCAACTGGATGCCTGCCTTGGGCCATCACGGAGCTCCCAGACCGGCTCTGTGAAGGGACCAGGCACTATCCTTTCTTCCCCTATGTCTGACACGGTGCCCGGCATGGGGGACTGAGTGCCTGGGGTGGCATTGGTGCCTCCAGTGTGCAGGGGAACCATGTGAAATGTTGAGGATCATTGCCACCCCCACATCGGTGCACTTGACCCCATCCAAAAGGAAAAGCCCTTCGCCCCAGAAAGCCAACCTTAGAAATGGAATTCAGGCTCTGAAACGAATAAGGAGATCTTTTTTATCCAAGGAGCCAAGCCCAGGATCGTCAGTTCCACCTCAAGTTTGTTGTTTAAAAAACTAGACACAGGGGTCACGGCCCCTGGATTCTAGTCTCCGGCTTGCTGTGTGTCTCCGGGCCAGTCCTTGCCCTCTCTGGGCTTTGGCTCCTCGCCTGTAAGAGGATAGGTGGTGGCTGCAGCAGTCCTCCTGTCTGTGCCAGTGGGGCCCACGCACAGCTGAGTTCCAGCCCTGTCTCTAAGGCCATCGCCCTCCTCCTTCCATCTACCCAGACTGCACTGGGCAGCAGCCTCTGTGCCCCAGACAGGGAGGGACAGAGCAGGCTGCCTTCTGTGAGAAGTCCATGAAAGTGAGAGTAGCTACAGGGCAAGGTCCAGGCCCCCACATCGCCAGCATCCTCAGGGACCTTCTGAGCTAGAACTGGCTTCTGAAACAGGCACAGAGAGTGGAAGACAAAAGGAGAGAACAGGGATCCAGGCTTTGCAGACTCTCCGGGGAGGCAGGGTCTCGGCCTGTGACTGTGGCACTCCCTGACGGCCTCCACTGGCAGGACCAGGCCTGGTGTCCTCCTCAGCGTGGCCTGTGCGCCCTTCTCACTGTGTGTGGCCTGCCAGAGCGCTTTCTGTCCTACAGCCCCCAGCCCTCTGCCTCTCCGAAGAGGACTGTCTTGCCCTGGGGACAGCAGGCACTTCTGAATCCACAAGAGACATGGTCTCCACTAACTTGGTTTCCTTTTAAAAAGAATATTTGTTTTTAAATTTGATTACAAAAGTAATGCATATTGTTTGAGACAATGAGAAGAATGGGAAATTTTTTTTAATTGCCCTTTATCCCACCATCACTAAAAACTGTTATCTTGCATAAAATTTTCAGGCTTTTTCCTATGCATAGTATATATTCTCTTTTTATGTAGACATATATTTTTCACAAAAATGGGAACATGCTGTATTGAAACCTTTTCTTTTCACGTAACAGCTTGAACGTTTCCTTGTGTCCTTAACTCTCCTGCCTCACTGTTTTTGTTGCCTGTGTGATAGTCTAAAGCAGCGGTTCTCAACCTGTGGGTCGTGACCCTTTTGGGGATCGAATGACCCTTTCACAGGAGTCTCCTAAGACCACCGGAAAACACATATATAATTACATATTGTTTTTGTGATTAATCACTATGCTTTCATTATGTTCAATTTGTAACAATGAAATTGGGGGTCACCACAACATGAGGAGCTGTATTAAAGGGTTGAGGCATTAGGAAGGTTGAGAACCACTGGTCTCTAGGAAGGATAAACTATTGAATAAGCCAGTCGTCTGGCACTGGAAACAATGCTGATGTTTCAAATGGCAATGAGTCCAGAGCATCGCCAAGTCTCAGGGGGACTATGTCAAGGAAGGTGCTCAACCCAGAGCTGGAGAAGGAGGAAGGGGGTCTGCACGTGGAGTGAGTTCTCCCGAGGGTCTCGGGCTCCTCACCAGCAAGGAGTGCACGCTGCCCTGGATGGACCCGAGGGCCCCGCAGCTCAGCTGTCCCCAGGAGAGATGTGTTGGCCATAAGCAGGAAGTCATGGCAGAAGGGAAAGGAGAACCAGGTCTCTCCACTCCGGGCCCAGTGGCTGTCCCAGTGCCACACGGCCTCGGGGCCTCGCCCACCGTCAGGCATGGTTTCCGCAGGAACCGTTTCTCTCCAAGTCGGCCAGGGAACCTAGTTATGAGCCGTGGGAGAAACCACTGAAAAAGAGAGAACTCTGCCCTGCCAACAGCTCTGCAGCCAGCCCGCTCAGCCAGGAGGAAGTGTGACGAGGGGGCTGAGATTGGTTCCGATCAAGGTGTCTCTCCCTGGTCTGAGCTCCCACCATGAACTTCTCAGCTAGAATTTCTAGTCCTGTGTGACCTTGGGCAAATCATTTCTCCTCTCAGAGCCTCCATTTCTTTAAGAGTAACAAAGAGATGCAGTACCTGGACAGGGTTATTTCGAGGATGTGGACACCACAGGGACTCCAACAGGTTCCTGCCCAGCAGCCTCCAACCCCATCCTGGGCCTTGACAACCAGTTGCTAGGAATACACTGAGTGACCACTATGTACCAGGTGTCCAGGATGCAGGGGTGCGTGAAACAAATGGAACACCTGCCCTCACAGCCCTTAACAATAAATAAATAAACAGATGAGTTCAAGTGTGAGGTCTGCGTGAAGAAGCATAAAGTGCCCTGAGAGTTAAAATCACTGTGCCTAGCCAGGGGTGGCATAATTAAGGGGAAGGGGCTCAGGGATGTGTTCTCTGAGGAGCAGCCATTCTCATGAGGGGTGAGCATTAGAAAGAATAATGCAGAATAAAGGTGGAAGGAAGGGTACTGTGGGCATAGGAGACAGCCTTGAGGTGAAGAAGAGCACGCCAGACCCAGGACTGGCCACGGGTTAGCAGGGCTGGCTTGTCCATAGTTAAAGAGGGGGCTTGAGGAGGCAGGCAGGGGCGGGTGTGCAGGGCACTGGAGGTCCTGGAGCTCTCTTGCAAGAGGGTGTATGGGGCAGGCATGTTTGAGGAGCAAAGAGGACACCAGTGTGGCTGGAATAAAGCGAGCAAAGTAGACACAGGTCATAACAGTCTGAAGCTAGATCATTCAAGAACTTGAGGGTTTTGTAAGGATTTGGGCTTATAAATGAATTGGGAGCCATAGGGGGTGGGGTGAGTTGAGAAGAGTGATATGGTCTGAGAAATTTTTAAAGAACACTCCAGGCAACCTGCTTCTAATATAGTGAAGTAAGCTCTCTTTTTTTATTGAATTTATTGGATGACACCGGTTAACAAAATTATACAGTTTTCAGGTGCACAACTCCACAACATATCAACTGTACACTGTATTATTACGTGTTTACCACCCCAAGTCAAGTCTCTGTCCATCACTACTTAGCCCCTTATACTCTCCTCCACCTCCCACCACCCCTCCACCCAGTAATCACCACACTGTTGTTCCTGTCCATCAGTTTTTTCTTTTTTTTCTCATTTTCTCTACCCTCCACCCCTCCCACCGAGCTCCCCTACCCAGATAGCTGTCAGCCTACTCTTTATCTATGTGTCTGTCTCTATTTTGCTTGTTAGTTCATTTTGTTCATTAAATCCCACATATGAGTGAAATCATATGGTACTTGTCTTCCTCTGACTTGTTTATTTCACTTAGCATAATGGTCCATCCATGCTGCCACAAAGGATAAGATGTCCTTTTTTATGACTGAGTAGTATTCCATTGTGTAAATGTACCACAGATGCTCAAGATCACTAACCATCAGAGAAATGCAAATTAAAACTACAATGAGATATCACTTCACACCTGTCTGAATGGCTATCATCAATAAATCAACAAACAACAAGTGCTGGTGAGGATGAGGAGAAAAGGGAGCCCTCGTGCACTGCTGGTGGGAATGCAGACTGGTGCAGCCACTATGGAAAACAGCATGGAGTTTCCTCAAAACATTAAACTAGGAACTGCCTTATGTTCCAGAGTTTCCACTTCTGGGAATCTATCTGAATAAACCAGAAACACTAATTCAAAAGAATATATGCACCCCTTTGTTCATTTCAGCGCAATTTACAATAGCCAAGCTACGGAAACAGCCCAAGTGTCCATCAGCAGATGAGTGAAGTAAGCTCTTAATAGATCCACCCTCCCACAGAAAACACTTATAGCCCTAGCCAGTTTGGCTCAGTGGATAGAGCGTCGGCCTATAGACCAAAGGGTCCCAGATTCGATTCCAGTCAAGGGTATGTATCTCGACTGCAGGCTCCTCCCAGGCTCGGGCCCTGATTGGGGCACGTGCAGGAGGCAATCAATTGATGTGTTTCTCTCACATCGATATTTCTCTCTGTCTTTCCCTCTCTCTTCCACTCTTTCTGAAAATCAATGGAAAAATATCCTCGAGTGAGGATTAAAAAGAAAACACCTATAAACTCTGAATATCACACAGAAAACAACTACTAGAAGGCTCTACAGGCAGCTTTGGAAGGATGTTGAAACTTTGAAGAAGGGGTCAGCGTGTGGTAAGTTTATGGCTTTATCCACAGGGCAGGCTGCAGTTGCGGCACAGTGCTCGTCAGCTAGAGAGAGGAAGGGAGAGAGAGAGAAGGCTGAAAAAACAAACAGGCTTGGGAATCTGGGATAATATCAAAGATCTAATGTGCATAATTGGAATCCTAGATGGAAAGGAGGAGAATAGAGTTAAAAAAAAAAATTTTAAATAATGGCCAGAAAGACCACCTCATTTTCCAAATTCAATGAAAGACAAATTTACATATACACTCATATTCAAACTGCTAAAAATCAAAGATACTAAGAAAACCTTGAAAGCAGCCTGAGATAAAAGACATTACATAGAGGAACAAAGATTCAAATCACCACAGACTCCTCATCAGAAACCGTGGAGGCTAGAAGACACAGAGTAACATCAATAAAGCACATAGAAGAAGAAGAAAAAACTGCCAATCAGGGTTCTATATCCAATGAAAATATGTTTCAAATAGGAAGGCAAATAAAGACATTTTCATTTTAAAGAAAATTTATAGAATTGTCATCAGAAGACCTGAACTATAAAAAATACTAAAGTAAGTTCTCCAAGTTGAAGATAAATGACACAAGAGGGGCACTTGGATCTTTAGAAAAGAATAAACAGCATCACATGGTAAATATCTGGGTAAATATATAAAATTATAAGAGTATTTTCTCTTAATTTCTTTACTATGCATACGACTGTTTAAAGTAAAAATAACATTGTACGTGATGAGGTTTATAATGTATGTAGTATAGTACCTATGACAAGTATAGCAGATAGGATGGGAGATAGCAAATGTTTACAAGAGTTTTATATTTTATGTAAAGTGATAAAATATTAACTCTAAATTGCCTATGAAAAGTTAAAGAGGTCTATTGTAATCCCTAGGAATTAAAAAAAAAAAGTACTTATAAAAATGCAAAGCAGTATAGCTAAAAGGCCAAATAATCACATTAAAATCGAATTCTGAATAGTCACTATGACTCCTGTTTGGACTGAAGAATAGAAGGGTGAGATCATGGACCCGCTTAGGATGTCACTGACGTAATTCAGGTGAGTGGCATGCTGGCTTGGACTAGGATGGGAGCAGTGGAGATGGGGAGAACGTTGGATTCTGGGTGTGTTCTGAAGGGAGAGCCAAAAGGAATTGCCAATGGATTGGGTTTTGGGTTTTGGGTGTTGGAGAAAAGCAAGGATGACCCTCAGGCTTGGGAGCTGAGCTGTAAGGATGGAGCTGCCAGTTACTGTGATCACTGTAATCTGCCCTCCCCACCTCTCTTTGGTATTTGAGACCTACTGCACCCCTGTGCTTGGAAGCCGAGCAGGCCTGGAGGCCAGCCGAGGAAGAAGACAGTCACAGGCCACCCACTGTAGCCCTCATGCCAGAGCAGGGACGGTAGAGCATGTGTGCCTTTTGGCAAGGTTCATGCCAGATCAAAAAAAAAGCATCCTTATGGCTTCTTCCGGCTTCCAGAGCCCCGTCTCCAAGTGTTGCTTTCTAGCTGGGAAGTAATGGAGAAATAATTGCTAATATTTCACAGAGATGGCAGAAGCCCCCGCCTCTGGAAACAAATTAAAGATGAGGACGAGGTTTAGAAGTGGAGAACAGCCCGCTTCTCATTAGCAATTGCAAATTAAGAGAACAGAAAGATGTGTCTGCCTGGAAAACATTAGACCATTTTGGGTGCCAAGTGGATACCCTGGGCCAGGATTCAGGAACCTGGGTCTAGGGCAGTGCGTTAGGATCGCTTTGTCCAAAGTCACAGAGAAGCTTTGCTGCAACTTGTCTGAGCCTCAGTTTCCAAGTCTGTGAAATGGAAAGAGGCTGCGGGACTCAACGCTAGAGGTGGGCTATCACCTCTCCTCTGTGTGAGAAACTGTTTGCAGCCAGACAGTCTGGGTGCCAGCAGCTCAGATGGCACCGATTCATAGAGCTGGAAGGGGCGGTGAGCACAGGGCTCTAGCTTTGAGATCTGGACCTTGCTGTAGCCTTTCCCCTAGGGCCTGGCTCCATCCCAAGCAGCAATGGCTCACACTTACTGAGTGACAGGCACTGTTCTAAATGATCTCTGTGTACCTTCATTTAATCCTCCCAAAAACCCTACTAGGTCCGTACTATTATTATCCCCATTTTACAGAGGAAGGAAGGAAGGTGCAAAGATGCCAACCAACTTGGCCAAGGCCACAGAGCGAGCCACTTGCAGGGCCAGGAGAGCGAACTCCGTCTGATTTGAAAGCCTGAGCTCTTAACGCCACATATCTGCCTCTCGAGGCTTGTGGGTCCCTTTGACTCGGCCCCCCAGACTTCTAGAAGTAGAGAAAGGCTTTGGCAATAGCCCATGAAAGGATCCCAGGCTCAGATGTCCCTCCGCCTGGGTGTGAATCCTAAGTCTACCGCTGATGGTGCATGACTCTGAGCTTGTTTTGCTTGTGTGTGTGCCTTTAAATTGACCATAGGCTTGGCACAGATCTGCTCTAAGGAAGAAAACAGGCCCGGATATAAGACACCAGGCCTTTCTGAGGGTCGGTTCCCCTCCCATCCTGTGCAGCCTCATCGCTAAGGGGTTCCCCCAGCTCAAGGCCTTCTTTGCAGAGAAGCCTTCTTGTATTTTCACTCCCCTCACCCGCGTGTCAGTGCTCCTGCCTAGGCATATGCGGCTCCAGGTGTTGCCACTTGCAAGGCTCTTCGTTTCCATCCATAAATGCAGCACCCCTCGGTCTGCCTGCCTCGTTGCCACAAAAGATGGTGTTTGAAGAAGACCAAATTCTGCCACCGGCATTCAAGGCCCTCCCTAGCCTTGCGCTCTGGAGAAGCTGACCTCATTTCTGCACCCCCACTCCCCCCAGGCTCCAATTCCCCCCACACACAAGAGCCTTTGTCCAAATTCTGCTCCCCCAGCCCCCGTCCAGGGGCTGGGGCAGGGGGCTGGATTCTGAAGCTCCGGGATATTCTGGCCGGAGCTGCCCTGGGGACAGGCATGAAAGAGAGTCCTGAGGCCAAGGCAGAGGGGTCAGGTTACTGGGTAGATAATCTGATTATATCTGACCAAGAGAGGGGGGCGCTGGTGGGGGGAGAGGGAGCATTAGGCCTAGAAAACTAGGGAAAAAGACAAACGAGGATGCTGAAGCCAGGCGTGGGAGCAGAGAAACAAGACAGGGCCGAAGCAGAGGGATCAAGCAGTCCTGGGTTCCAGTCCCAGCTCCACCACGTGCCGGCGCCTGTCACCTGGTGACCCTGCACAGGTCACCTAGCCCAGGGGTCCTCAAACTATGGCCCGCGGGCCACATGCAAATACAAATATTGTATTTGTTCCCGTTTTGTTTTTTTACTTTAAAATAAGATATGTGCAGTGTGCATAGGAATTTGTTCATAGTTTTTTTTTTAAACTATAGTCCTGCCCTCCAACGGTCTGAGGGACAATGAACTGGCCCCCTGTTTAAAAAGTTTGAGGACCCCTGACCTAGCCTCTCCAAAGCCCACCAGAGCCCCAGACCTGCTGGGATGGTTCCAAGAGGAAGCACAGGGAAGCAGGCCCGGGGCTGTGCTTTCCAAGGGCCCTTCCCCTCGTTCCCCTCCATGCACAGAGCCAGGCAATGTGGCCCACCCACCCTGAAGGCTGGCAAGTACCCCCACAGCGAGCCTGCAGCTGGTCTGTCAACCTGAGAGCAAATCTGCCCCCAGGGAGGCTCCTAATTTAATCAGCCTCACAAATCAGCTCGATGGGCTTAATTGATCTTTTTCACTCCTAATATTGTCGCTGTCACTTTCTGAGCTTGCCTCCTCCAGCCACCCCATGCACCATGCTCAGCCAGCTGGAGAGGGAGCAGAAACACTGAGATGAGAAAGCTCGGAGTGGGTAGCGAAGAAGCCTGTGGGCTGGAGCGGGTACACAGGGAGGTAAAAGAGCAGGGGAGTTGGGAAGGTCAGGACGGACACCTGAGCCGCACCTCCAGGACCACACACAGTGTCCATGGTGGCCATCATGAGAGGGTAGGGCAGGAGGGCTTTCATGAGTCATCTGCCTGAGACCTCGGGCCCTCTGAGCCTCAGTTTCTTCACCTGTAAAGATCACAGCCTGCCCTTGGCAGCAACACTCATCCCACGTGCATGTGGGATGCCTACTGTATCCCAGGCGTGGTGTTCGCATACGGAATATGGCTTGCAAAAACAAACCTGCTCTGGCCCAAACCTGTTCCCACCCTCATGGGGCCCTCCTGACAAGCGGTGTCCCCCGGGCAACCCCTCCCCCAACGGAGCATATAGACCAGAGGGAGAGAGGGATGTTGATTGAATAAGCACGTGCATAAATGCCAAGTGGCAACAGTGCTAGCAAAGGAGGCTCATGGTGCCAGGTGGGCAGGTCACCAGGGCTCCCTGAGGAGGCAGCGCTTGAGCTGAGATGTGAAGGATGAAGTGAAGTTCTCCAAATGAAAAGGAAGGAAGAACATGCCAGGAGGAAGCCCTGTGTCTCCGACTAACAGCTGCATTGCTTCCAGCTGACCTCTGGATAGAGGCGGAGCACAGGAGGGTGTGGGCAAAGTGAGGCTAGACCAGGAGTTTCTAACAGTGGCTTCCTGAGTGGTTGACACAGCTGTAGGATATACGTTTTGTATGGTGACCCGGAACCCGGAACACACATGGACACACACACACAATGACATGCGTACGTCAGCTTTAAAAGGTCGGGGAAGCAAAGTTTCTCTTGCCCGTCAAATGCCCTCCGGTCTGACAGTTTCTGTTCTATTCCCACTCCAGCCTGTTCTACGTCTTTGATTTTAAAAAATGCAGGTCACCGACCACTGCATTGACTTCCCAGCCCCCTATAGGGTCAGGGCTGCAGGTTAAGAGGCACCACGCTTTGCAAGGCCTCCAGGGCTGCGTACCTCTACCCCGTGAGCGAGCGATGGGAAGCCCCAGTTCTGTTCAGCAGGGCAATCTAATGAGACTCACACTTTGAAAAGGTCACGTGGCTGCTGCGTGGAGTCTATGGCAGTGGGCAGGCGAGGAGGCAGGGAGCCCAGAGAGGAGGCCGCTGCTCCCACAGCCAGTGAGACATGATGGCAGCTGCAGTGGACAGTTTTGCAAAGCAAATGAGTAACAGGTATGAAGATGTTTGTGCCAATTTAAAAAATGTTTTACGAAAAGTTGCATGATGAAACTGCAAGGTCTCCAAATCTAGATCCAGGCCACCCGCGTGCATATGCCACCTGCTCGTCTTCCCGGTTGTACCACCTCGAGAGAATCACTGTGCCCCTGTGGATCTCCATTTCCTAATTGTAAAAAGGACCCTAAGAGGCCCTGTTCCCGAGAGTCATGGCAAGTTTGGAACACAATGGTGCATACCCTCAGCCAAAGACCTGGCCTAGAGCAAGAACTCAATAAATCTATGGTAAAAATGAAAAGAAATGTTAGAACTCGTTCACTGGTCAATACACACCCAGTGCCCACTCAGTGCCAGGCATGAGGAGATGTGGGAACTCCTGGTTCAAGAGAAATTTCTAGAGCCAAATCAGTCTGGGTTGCAACTGATTTTGATTCTAGGCTGGTTTGTGCAGCTCACCTGGTCGGGCTCTCCCATTTACAGGTGAGCAAACTGAGGCCAAGGATCATTTTTAACAGGTTGTACCTTCATACAAACCTTTACCTGGGCCCTGCTACCTGGGGTTCCGTTCATCTCTGCAGGGAATTGGGCCAGTCCTGGTATATCTGCTATGCCTGTGTGGCACCTCTTAAGTATACAGCTGCCCGCCCTCCCCTCTCCCTCAGAAGCTTCCTCCGGGCAGATTTATGGAGAGGCCAGAGCAACATGAGGCTGCGCAACCAGGAGCTGGCACCGTCAGCAGGCTGTCTGCTCCACGCGAGCCAAGCTCAAGTGAGCAGATGGGGATGGTGGCAGGGACCTCCCTGCTGGTGAACACTGCCACCTCCCTTCGCACCTCTGAGGCTCAGTTAAGTGGCCCTGGGCAGGTGGGCACAGGTACAGGCCCAACCCACCCTTGTGCTGGGCTCTGGGCACCTGGCGTGCATGCAGAGGGAAGGTGTGTCCTCACCCCAGCACCTGCTCAGCAGCCATGACTCCCTGGCCCCGATTTCTGGGCCTTGTGGCCACTGACCATCAGGCACTCTGAGAGCCGGCCAGGTCTCCATCCAACAAGCCACCTGCTCTGCTCCTTGGCCCCCTGCCTGGGAGTAGGGCAGGGGCTCTCAGGTTTGTGCCGCTGGCTCTGTCTTTCCTGTCCTGCTGTCTTCACTCCTCTGCATCCTTGAGCTAATTAATGTCCCTTCCGTGTCTCTGCTTCCTTAGGTCTCTGCTTGCACCTCTCTGGCCCGTCTCCCTCAGCCGGGGCAGACCTCTCGGCTCTGTCGTGGTTTCTCTCCTCTGGCTGGCATCTCTGCGGCTGTGTGAGCACCCTCTTCTCAGCTGCCGAGCAGCTCTCTGTGTGTCTTGGATCACCCTTCACTGTTTACCTGTCTCTATGTCAATCTCTTTCTTCAGTTGTGTGGCTGAGCACCTGGGGTAGGGAAGTGGCAGTGTCTCTTTCTGGCCCTCAAAGCTGCCTCTGGTAAGGGGCTATCCTTGAAATGAGCCCATCAGACTGCAAAACTCACTTCCCCCTTCTCATCCCAGCCTCCAGCCCCTCCCCCCCCCACCCCCCCCCCCCCCCCCACACACACACACAGACACACCTGCTTTCCTAAGCTTTGTGCTGGCAAAACACCCAGGACTCCTTGACTCAGCGAGGCTCGTCTCCCCTCCACACTCCTCACAGTTCAAGTGCTGCCTCTACTGTCCCCAAGCAGCCCTCATATGCTGCTCCCACACTCCTCAGCTGTGCAACCTGGTGCCAGTCACTGACCCTCTCTGTGCCACACAGCCCCAGAGGTTCCCTACACCGCATCAAGCTGCCTTCTCCACAGACCCCTCCTGTAGAGGATAATTAGCACTAATTACCCTGGGAAGGCCTCCCCATTAAAGAAGGAAAACCGAATTTGCCAGCGTGTGATCACTTCCCCTCTCCCTCAGAGGAATCTCTGCCCTGGGTGGTGAGGACAGAGCTCTCTATCGGGTGGAGGATCAGCCACTTCGCCTGGAGAAGAGCCAGGCTGTCTCCTAGCTCCTTGCCAGACAAGCAGGAAGGAGACTTGTTCCTTAAATGGCTGTTGCTCTGTGAAAACAAAACTAAATCCAGCCCCAGATAGCACAGTGACAGTGGGAAAATCTTATTCGATCGCCCGACTTCAGTGCCTTGCCGAGGGCTGGAGGAAAATGGGAGCGGCCTTATCTGAATGTCTGTCGGAGACGAGGAAAACACCGCTGTAATAGGCCTTCACTGGTCTAGACATCCACACGGATGCTCTCGGCGCCCAGGGGAGGCCGTGGGATGTGTGCATGGTCCCCGGGCAGGATTTGTGGGCAGATGTCTGGACGAGGGGCTCTGGACCATGGGGTGAGCAGAGCTGTGGCAGGTGCATGGTGCAGACACCAGGCTCTGGGCCAGGGGCTGTGCTGAGGCAGAGACAGACGAGCTCCCCCTCTGGCCACACTAGGGAAAGTTCTGCCAGTACAGCTTCACTCCAGACCTCTGACGTATAATGCTTCATCCGTGCTCACAACCTCCAATGGGGTAGGGTGCCAGCATTTGCTCTCATTTTACAGGTGGAGAAGGTGAGGCACAGGGTGGGTAACTGCCCAGAGTCGCACAGCTGGGCTTGAACCAAGGCAGCCTGTTTCCGAGTCTGTGGTCTTACCCGGCCCCTCCTGCATGCCGTGTAGTGTAAAGAGACTAGAAGGTAGAGCAGGTAAGTGAGCAGCTCATTCACTGTGTGTGGAGCATGCGCCTATCGGGACTTCTTGGGGATAAAGGATTTCTTTAATGTCAAAACAGGTTTGCCAACACTGTAGAAGGTTTTAAATGCTTACATCTCACAAATTAGTGCTTTTAGTCCTCGAAATGCAATGCAATAAAAAGTATACTCTTTCCCAGACAGTTACATTATTTACAAAAACAATGTGACTTCATAGTGCACTGCAGCAAGGTGGGCTGGGATGGGCAGAAGATGTAAGTCGTGGACAATCAGTTCGTTCTGAGTCTTCCTTTGGGGCTACAAGTCTGACCTCTTTAGGGGGTAACATCAAAAGTCTAATGTGGGAGGAATCAGCCCAATGTTGCTGGCTGTGAAAATGGAGAAAGGGGGCCATGAGTCAAGGAACGGATTTCTGATCTACAGAACAGCAAGATAATAAATGTGTTGTTTTAAGCAGAGAGAGAGAGAGAGCCACTAATCTTGAGGCCCTCCGTGAACCTGCCCCCTTTCTCCCACTCCCTGGGAGTGACTGAACACCTATAAGGAATAGAAATAGTATAGGAAGAAGAGTGGGGGTTGGAATCAGTCAAGAATGGCTTTGCAGAGATGGTGACCACTGAGCAGGGGTCCTGCAGGATGGGTAAGTAGTCCATCAGGCAGATAAAGGGGAAAGAGCATTTCAGGCTGAGGAAAAGGCCTGAGTACAGTGCAGAGTTAGAGGACAGTCTGTGTATGGACACCATCCATGGTTTAGGGTTCCCTGGACTAAAGTGGATGATGGGAGAGATAAAACTGCAAAGGTAGGTAGAGACCAGATCATGCAGGACCTTAGATGTACGGCTTTCTCTGCAGGAATTTAAAAAAAAAAAAAAGGTCTAGACCCTGGAGTTCCCTCTCTTGAGGAAAGTTTCAAATACCCCAGAAATGTTTAGTCTGGAGACAAAAGATTTGGGGGGAGGCAAGAATGTGATAAGATATACAGGATAACCTTTCCATGTTCCTGACGTCCTTTTTCCCCACCCAATACACAGGGCTTAGGACACAAGGAAGTTAGAAAATGCCGGGTACAGTTTAGAGATAAAGATGATGATCAAAGTTTCCAAGAACGAAATGGGCAACTGTGGTGGCAATGAGTCCCCCGTCATTGGAGATATTTCAGCACAAAGCAAAGGGCCACCAGCAGAGATGCTGACAGGAGATTCAAACGTCAGGTAAGAGCTGGCCTCGTTCGTTTGAGTTTCCCTCCAGCCCTGAAAATCTCAGATACTATTTTGTCTTGTATTAGAACAGATTCAAGACCTTGCCTTTGGGGGGAAAATAGTAATCAAAATGTAAATACCATGGGAATAATAGATTTGGCCTAATTATCAGCGATTACTGGGAGTTTGTCATTATTTCCATACAATATATCCCAAAGTTCCAGAAAACAAATCAAAGAAAGTACCACGCCGAAGCCATTAATAGAAGCAAAACACTTCAAGACAAGAATTTAATTTACTGGGTGAGTTCTTGAGGCACGTTTTTGTTGATGAATATTTATAAAAGTGGGTTAGGCTGGACCTGGTAATGATTGCGAAAAATTTTAATGCTGTCCCCCTCATTAATTTACTTTTAATGAATGACTTGGTAAAGCATAACCATTTGTATATAATGATTTCATTAATGGCTATGGCATATGCAACCGTTTTTCACACGTTTGAATGTCACTTGAATAAAATGATACCTTAAATTATACAGTCTAATAAAGTATGTTTGTTGAAACATGACAAGCTTCTGCCTCTTGGTACTCAGGCACCAAGAATTCGTTGCATTTGGAAGAGCAATCGTTTAATGGGATTCGAGTGATGAATTTCTTCTTCCATCTCTGAGGTTTCTCGCAAACCTAGTCCCTGGGCTCCTGCCCTGAGAACGCTGAACATGAAAACTTAGAGCCAGAGGATGCAGTATGCTTTTCACAGCCCACACGCCCGCTCTTCTTACCTTGGCCTTGGGGATTTGCTTAAACAGAGGCCAGCCAGATCATTCCACATACTGTGGGCACCTGAGAGCCTAACTAGGCCAGGGGCGGGGCCTGGAGAGGGGCGGGGCCTGGAGAGGGGGTGGAGTCTGGGCCCTGGCCTAGTAAGGGAAGAAGCATGTGCAAAAGATACCCTACTTTGATCACCCTCTGCTCATCTAGCTGTCTGGCTCTCACCTGCTTCTCCCGAAGACTTCCCAGTGTTGGTCATAGGCCGCCATGCCAACGTGCTTCCTTGAGCTTTCTGAAACTGGTTTGGGAGAACAGAGAGACCACGTCCTGCTTAAAATGAATCTCCTTGGTTATCCCTCAGCTCAGTCCTGCGTCTGTTGCCATGCAGTGCTTACCCAGTCTGTAACTATTTATTTGATATTCATTTATTGCTGAGACCATGCCACTAGCATTCACTATTGAATCCCCACATCTGGAACATTAACAAGTGATCAGGAAATATTTCTGGCAGGGAGAGAGAGGGGAGCAGGGAGAGAGAGAAGGGAGAGGGAAGGAAGGAGAGGGGCAGAAAAGGGGTGGAAGAGAAAGGGAAAGAGAGGAGGAAGAAATGCTGATTGAATTAGATTTGAAGCATAAAGCAAAGCAAGCCACTGGCCAAAAAAAAAAAAAAAAAATGTTGGCATCACTGTCCTTGGCTCTGTAGAGCAGTCATGTCCCTTCCTGCCACCAGCACCCTCCCCAGCAGGGCTGTGCCCTGCCCAGGTCCCATCATCCTGCTCCCCTTGGTTGCTTAGTCCATCCTGTGTGAACGTGGTCTTGGAAGTGCGTGAGGTGTTTGGACAACAATGAAAGCAGTATTCCTCGGCAGGTGTACCCTGGTATGTGGTTTTCAAAGTGTTTTCCTACCTTTGATCTCCTCACGTTTTTGCCGATCCAGTCTATCTCACGGGGTCCTTTCATTGTTCCCCTTTTTTTTCTAGAGGAAGCAGACTCCATGGAATTAAATGTTCGCTCAATGTCGCAGAGCCAGGAAATGGCTGAGCTAAGAAGACTTCCACTCGGGTCCTGGATTATGCGGCTGAATAGCTTTTAATGTTTCTCAGCCACTTAATAGGTTACCTCTCTCAAGGGTGTTTGCATTTTAAAAGAGAACTGAAAAGGGAGGGAAATGTATAATCCAGATGAATGAATAGTGAATAGTAAAATGTCCAGAACAAAAGCATGTGCACAGGAAAGACTGGGGCTGGGGCCAGAGGGACAGGGTGGTCCCAGAAGATTCTTAATACACAGGCTTTCAGGGTCAACAGATCTGGGTTCAAACCTCTTCCATCCCATGTACTGACCCAGTAATCTTGAGCCAGGGAGTCCCACTGTCTGAGCCATTTCCTATCTGTGAGATGCGATTGATGTGAGACTGGCGTACATAGAAATGTGCACACAGTGTGTGGTCAGCACAGATTAGCAGCCATACATGGAGGACCCCATGTGCAGTTGGCCTCAGCAGGAATCACGGTGCTGAATGGAGCTGTCCTTGCTCCCCAGCTCCACAGACAAAGGAGAGAGGAAGACCAGGCCGCTGCCCAGGCCCCATCTCTGCCCTGCACTGGGCTGGACTCCCCTAACCTCGTGCTAATTACTCAGCCTTTGGGATCAAGCCCAAATCGGAAGGGCTGGGTACCTGCAGCTAACTGCTGTCCTCATCGCTTCCGAGTCTTCCCCCACCTCCTCGGAAAAGATTTATGGAAAGATTAAGGGGCCTTTTTTTTCAATATCTATTAATATTCATGGCAGTCTTCACAGCCATCTGCTTTTAACGATTTTGTTTGCAAAGACCTGAGATTAAAATATGGCCTGCTAGTGCTCTGAAGCATCTGAACCGAAGGCGATAAAACAAAGGCCTTTTCAGGAGCTCTGAGCTGGCCTGTCACTCCACCTGCAGCGGGAGACTAATGACTAGTGGGAGGGAGGGGCTGCGGAGGGGTGCCCGGACCTGGCTGGGATTAGATCCGGGGGCCATGGCTCCCCCTAGGCCTGGCAGGGTTGATTGGGGGGAAGGGGGTGAACAGCCATCTCCCTCCCCACCACCTTGTGTGGGGCCCTGAGGATGAGGGGGCTTAGCCAGGGCAGGAGGGAGATGCTGGCTACAGTACAGAGATGTCTCAGGGCTTTGAGGGCTCCAAAGCCCTGGGATCAGCACCCTGGAGAGAGGGTTGTCAGCCCTGGAAGTGCCCAGGGGTCTGGAGAGGACAGGGCTGCCTCTCACTGTGAAGCTGTGACCCAAACACACCAGCATCACTGAACCTCTTCTATGCATCAGTGCCATGCAATCGAAAGCCCAGTGTCTTTGTCCCGATCTCCAAAGTCAGTCACTTCAGTACAGTCCTGCCTTGGGCAAGAACCCCATTTGTCCACCCATATCTTGGGGTGCCCTTGGCCAAGCTGGTGTCCCTCTCTTGGCCTCACCCAGGGGTGGAGTTTTCAGTGAGCTCCTAGGAGGTGGCTTGGGGCCAAGCAGTGGACACAGGCCAGCATCAGTGGCCATGCAGACTTTGCATAGCTCCAGGGGCGCCTTCCCCACCCTCTGCAGCAATCCTGAGGTCACCAGGCCTCCCCCCAGCAGCCCAGGCCCCTGCTTAGTACGCCCAGGCTCCCCCTCGGCACTCACCTGACTGAAGGCGCCTGCTGCTGAGGAGTTTGGAAACCAGCAGAATTCCAGTCATTCTCTCATTAGGCAACACCTCTCCTCTGGCGCCCTTTGATTCTAGTCACCATCCTTCCACACATCCCCAGAGGGGCCCCACCTGGCTCCCGGGCAGGCAGGCAGACCAAGATGGAAGATCGTGAGTGTCCACGTGCCGGCCCTAGCCTCCTCCCCCTGCCAACGGGGTGGCCTCTTAGTCTAAGTGTCCAGCTTCCTATCCCAGGCCCCCTCACACGTGCAAGCTCAGACCATCCTCGTCTCCCTACTGCCTCTGTGGACTGAGACCCGACCCACAAATACCAGGAAATACCCCCTAGCTGCTCTTTGCAGGGAAGGAGAGTTTTACAACAGGAATCCCATCAGGCCAAAGGGAGGAGGGTCTGACTTAAATCCCACAGGTTTAGGAAATCCCACTTTCATTCCCACCCCGCCCAGCCTTTCTGAGGGCAGCAGGCTCGCCTGCCAGGCTCCCTGGCCTCCCAGCACAAGTTCTATCTCCCGCCAGGCTTTCCAGGGCCAAGTGAGGGAGACAGGCAGCTGGTTTGCCAAAGTGCACCCCCTGCTTTAAGAATTGCTCAGCACCCCAGTCCTGTGATGGGTGGGCCGTGCCTTGCCCACCGTGGAGCCCCACCCTGCTTGTCCTCCACTCCGATGGTACTGCCAGTCTGCAACCCTCAGTGGCCTCGCTTCTACAGGAAAACCGCACCCCCTCAGAGTGAAACACATGCTCTGTCACCATCAGAGCCTGCCTACCTTTCCAGAATCTTCTCCCACCTAATCTTCCTCTTGACGCCTCACACTATCCTCCAGTCACAACAATCCCCAGCATTCATGGGACATGCATGTCCTGCCATGCCTCTGAGCCTTTGCACATGCTGTTCCCCTTGCCTGGGATGTGTTCCTCTTCATTGCTTCCAAACTCAAATATCACCTCCTCCATGAAGACACCCTAAACGCTAGGCCCCTTCCCCACAGACAGAGTCAGCTACCCTGAACACCCCCAAATAACAGCTAGCATTTGGGGGACACTGTACCTGTATCACCTCGTTTAGTCCTCATGTGTCCCTATACAGGATGTCCTAGTATGATCCCCATTTTGCAGGTAAGGATATTGCTGCACAAAGAGGTAAAATGATTTCCCTGAGGCCACACAGCTACAATGTGATACTAGTAGAGCCAAGACTCAGGTACAGGAGTGTGTACAGTGTGTGTGTGTGTGTGTGTGTGTGTGTGTGTGTGTGTGTGTGTGTGTTGGGTATGTGCTATGTGTGTGAGAGAGAGTTGTGTGAGGTGTTTTATGAAAGTGAGTGTATGTGACAGTGTGTATAGTGTGTGAAGGCAGATATGAGTGTGTGTGTGTGTGTGTGTGTGTGTGTGTACTCGCACAGGCGTCTTCAGACACTCCCAGGCCCTGCATGGGTGGGTAGAGGCATGTTCTTGGCTGCATGAATAGTTAAAGCCCTTAAACTGTGCCGCTTCATCATTGATATTTTTACAAAGTTGTCACAGAGAAATATCATTTTTCTTCCTCCTTTATTTCATTTTCTCTGGGATATAGTAATTAACAAAAGCCGTTAGATGCCAGCAAAACTGTTTCTTTTGAAGTTTCTACATGGCTGTCACCCGGGAGATAAAGGCAGATTATTCAATCTTGACATTATAATTGTGGATGCCAGATAAAAGCCTGGATTAGACACTTCCCAGCCCCACTCGGGGGCGGGGGGGAGGATGAGATCACCAGGGGGGCCTCCCTCAGCCGGGAGGGCCGGAGGGCCCACAGGAGGGGCAACTCCAAAACGAGAGGGGGCTGCTCTCCACCTTGTTGGCATCTTTCATTTTGCGCTGGACAGTCCCCAGATCACACAGTGCTGGACAGAAAGGAAGCATACTCCACACGGAGGCGGGACAATCCCGAAGTCAGGGGCTAAGCCCCAAGCTTGGTTCTCCCTGTCACACCTTCCCCACCTGGACTTCTCCACCCCCATCCTCCACCCACTGCCCCACGCCCCCATCACCCCCGGGCCTGGTGCCTGCTCCTCCAAGGAGGACGCAGGAGAAATGCCAGCAGCAGGACAGGGGCAGGACCTGGCAGCAGAGTCCGTTCTGAGCCTGGCACTGCCACTCCGTTGCTCTGTGACCATAGCTAAGTCCCTTTCCACGATTTATACCACAAGGAGGTCGGACCAGGCGCCCTCCCGGAGCCTTCGCCACGCCACCAGGCTGGCCACCAGGCTGCGAGTCTATTCCCGAGCAGAGGTGGGAGGAAACCACCTCCCGTAGAAGCCGCTGAGCGCGTGAGGGTCCTTAAGAAGGAAGGTCGCGGGGAGACACTGGGAAACATAAATCTGCCGGCGCGGCTCTCTCAGAAAGGGTTTTAATTAATTGTTTTTATACGACATAAGAGCAACTCATTACTGAACAGCTTTGATTTGTGACACCTGCATTATAGATGATTTTTAAATTAACATTTCCCCAATAAAAGGTGTCAGTAGAGAGCTGAAGGCGCCCAGAGAAGTATAAAAGGATAATAATATGAAAATACAAATAAACACCAGCCCAGCCCAACAAAGGGGGCTGCTTAATCAATTTTACAATTAATTAAGGCTGCCTGGGGACCGGGGCCCTGGAGGCAGTTGGAGGCACTGGGTTGGGGCTCAGGCATCAAATGCTAGGAGGCGGAAGAGAGTGTGAGGCTTAAGAAAGAAACGCAATGAGCATGAACGCTGCTCTGCCGGGCTTTCCCTGAAGGGGAAACAAGTGGGAGGCCAGACTGTGCTGGTGAGGATTTTTCCTCCCTTTGTTCTCCTGGATTTGTCAGTTATTGGTCGGTAAGTATTTACAGAGCTCCTGCTGGGTGCTCCAGGGAGAGCCGCAGCCCAGGCCGAGGCTCCAAGGTGAGTGAGAGCGAGTGGCACCTTGGAGACGCTGAGCTGAACGCCTGGTCCAGCAGGAGTGGGAGGCAAAGGAGCAGAGAAAACTGGAAAGGTAGGCAGGGGTAGACTGCAAGGGCCTCTGGGAAATGCCAGGCTGCATTCGGAGCTATTTTCAGATGCTCTTTGAGAGTTTCAGGTAAAAGAACTGCATAAGATTCCCTTTTAGGCAGATGCAAGTGGCCGCCACACTGGAAAGGTAGTGGGAAGAGGAGAGGTCACCTGGCAAGACCTGCTGAGGAATGGAGTTGAGAGAGAGGTGGCTAAGGTAGAGACAGCCCATTGGTCCCAGGGCGACTTAAAGCTAGAGCCCATGGTGTCACCCCTGGGGGAAGGGGGAACGGGGGAGTCAAGGATCACCCCAGCCAAGGACACTGCTGGAGAAACAGCTGCGCACAGGAAACAGACAAGCTCCTGCCCACAGCATCTTATGTTCAGTCAGAAGAAACAGGAGAAAGACACACAAAGGGATGAACAAAGGCCTTCAGGACGTGCTGGGAGAGGGCTCGGTAAAGAGCATGGACAGGGGCTGCTGTGGGGACTACTGGGGCAGCGCAATCTGGGGCAGGGTGGTTGGGGAAGGCCTCTCTGAGGAAGCAATGTTTGAAGTAAAACCTCAATAATGAGGGGCCAGTCAGCCCAAAATCTGGGCAAAGGTGGTTCAGGGATCAGCTCACCACGTGCAAAGGCCCTGACACTGGGTGGCAGGCGGGGGTGTGGGGGAGGCACCAGGACTGCCCTTGCCAATCTGCCCACTGCACTGCTTTCTCTTAGTTCTGTCTTTTCTTTCTTCTAGTTGACCAAGATGAGTATATTATACTAGGGGCCCAGTGCACTAATTCATGCACCTCGAAAGGAACTGTGGCCACGAGCTGCCGTGGGCACCAGGGTAGGAATCTGCCCATCCTCTGTGCCCCCTCCTGCCCCTCCCACCGCAGCCTCCAGTCCTTTGTTTGCCGGCAGCCCCACTCCCACCACCATGACTCCCAAAGCTGACGGCGCCATCCCCACTCGCACCTGCTGAAGGCATGGCGCTGGCAGCAGGTATAAATACCAGGCAGGACCGTAGCGTGCGGGAGCAAAGAATTTTCAGTAACCACTAGAGGCTCTCCCTGATGACAGTGACCAGTGCCCCGCCTTGGTCTGGTGCCCCGCTCACCTGCTCCACCATCCCGCTGCGGCGAATGCCTGCCATGTTCCGCACGCCCCCCCTGGTGGTCAGCACACTTCATAGCGACCGTTTGTTCGGTTGTTCCGCAGTTCAGTCTATTTGCATATTAGGGATTATATATATATATATATAGAGAGAGAGAGAGAGAGAGAGAGAGAGAGAGAACTGGTGCATAATTGAGGATTGGTCTCATTTATAGACAGAGGCCATGGAGCACTGAGAAAAGTGTGCCATGCCCCACTCAGGCCTCCATACTCTCCCCAAGTGATTCAGCTCCTCCAGGGGAGTCAGTCCCTATCTCCATGCCCAAAACTCCCCCATTTTTATCAACACCCCAGATAAAAGCCTGGATCCCCTTAGATGTCTCCCAGGCCTCTCATACCAAACACACCCATCATCTTCCTCCCGACATCCACTTTTCCTTCTTGTCTCAATCTCAATTAAAGATGTCACCATCCACCCTGTAGCTCAAACAGAGACCAGGGAATCATCTCGATGCTCCCTCTCCTTCTCCCCTATCTCCAAGTCCTGTTGGCTCTTCCTCCTCATAGCTCTTGAATCCATCTTCTTGTCCACATTGGACTCCATTCTGCCCATCCTCCTCTCCCTGTATCCTCCTCCACATGGGGCAGGAGGAATCCTAAAATGAAAGCCCATCACAAGTACTGCTGCCCCAAAAGCTTCAAGGGCTTCCTGTACAAATGAACACATGTGTATGCGTGTGTGTGTGTGTGTGTGTGTGTGTGTGTGCGCGCACGTGCGCGCTAGACCCATTCACAGAGCTCAGAGGTAGGGTTTGGTCAGGTTAAGGTTTAGGGTCAAAGTTACAGGAGTGGCTGTGGGGAGTCTACAGCCTTCAAGCCCCCTAGGCAAGACCAGCAAGTAGGGGGAAAAGGCTGGAGTGGAGGTCAAGGTCAAACAAGGTGAGATGACCCCTGCCTGGAAGAATCCAGGCGGGCCTCCTAGAGGAGGTGGGCTTGAGCAGTTCCCTGACAGATGGGGAGGGTCAGAAAGCAAGAAGTTCTTAATCAAGCTGCTGCTTCCTTTATCTTTAAAATTTCCTGCCAGGAGGAAGCACCTCTGAAGGCTAGCTTTCTCCTTCTGTAGGTCATAGACTCAACCACTGGTGACACAATTCCTGAATGTCAGGACAGGAATAGCTCAAAAGTCCAACTCCTCCATTTTATAGATGAAAAAACTGAGGCCCAGAGAGAGAAGCAAAAATCCTCCTTTGCATTTGAAATGGGCTTCTCAACACATCCGCACAACAAGCTTTCGTCTTCTTTATTTAACAGGTGAGGGGCTGAGTCCCAGAGGAGCCAAAGGGCTTGTGGAGGTCACACAGCATGTGACAGAACCAGGACTCAAACCCAGGCTGTTCTGATTCCAGCTCTAACACCCTTAGGTGACTTTCTCTGTCTTTAGTTCTGATATTTCTGAGACACAGAGAGAATACTGGCAGTTGATGTCAAAAATATATGTAGCTGTTTTGATTGACAGTATAAGCTGGGTGATGTACAAACAGAGCGATTTTATTTTTCTCAATAACTGCTATCAGCCTTACTCTGCAAGCCTCAACCCCACAAGCTGGCAGTTGAAGGAGAGGAGGGAGGGAGGGGAGAAAACAAACTTGCCATGTAATAGTGCCTTCATGCCTTCTGACAGTTTCCGGGTCACATTTACTGTCTGTAGCTGTCACTTTCTAATTATTAAAAAGTGTCATTGACCAATTCAAAGACACCTTCTGCACAGCTTCCATGGGGCACAGCAGCAGGGATGGGTGTGTCCTGCTTACAAGTGACTGGGTGCCCCTCCTCGGAGGACTGGATGCTGTCCTGCAGGGCACTGCCCCCTAACGTGGCCACGGATGTCCTCACCTTGGCTGGCCTAGGAGGCCACTGGCGGAGGCCAGTTGCCAGCTCCTTATGCGACACTGTAACCTTCTCCACAACCACTGACCTCGGGGACCCTCCAGGGCATAGCTGCTTCCTTGGCTCACTCCTTGAAAGTGTGGGGTGAGGTGCATGGCTGTGTTCGCCCAGCACACTCTGCTCTTCTCTTTAGAAAGAAAGGGGATGAAGAAAACCTTGTGTCTGCTAAAATACCACTCCTTAGCAAAGCCTGGAGTGGACCTTGTGAGACCACTCACTCTCCACCACGAGCCAATACCCCCTGACAAAATGTGGCTGGGCCAAGGCCACCATCTAGACAAGGAGTCCACACGCAGCCAGGTCCAACCACCGCCTGTTTGAATGGCCTATGAGCTAAGAATGGCTTTTGCATTTCTAAATGGTTGGAAAAGGTTAAAAGAATAATATTCATGACACATGAAAGTTATATAAAATTCCAGTTTTTGTGTCCATGAATAAAGTTTTATTGAGACATAGCCACACCTATCATTTGCATATTGTCTAGGGATGCTTTCAAGATACAAGGACAGGGTAAAGTACATGCAAGAAGAGTATATTGTTCACAAAGCCAAAAAATACTTCCTGTCTGTCTCTTTATAGAAAACATTAGCTGATCCCAGATCAAAATTACATCTCCAGCCTCCCTGACATCTAGATGGGGTCATGTGCTAAGTTCTTAATTGGTGGAAGTGGAGGGGACGGGCTTGTGTGCCCCTTGATGCTCTCTTCTGTGTCTGGCTGGAGCCAAGCATGGCCGCTCCCAGCTTTAACCAATGAGACCACCAAAAGGCTTTCAGTGGTCGGCGGGCAATGGCGTGGAGGACTCCAGTCCCTGAATGACTGTAAGACTCACAGCTGCTCTGCCAACCTAGGCCATTTACCTTAGAACTGTGAGGTGAGAAAGGAAGAATAAATAAATACATAAATAAATTAATAAATAAATAAATAAAAGATAAAGAAAGAAACTTCAAACCTGTCTATACCACTACATGATCATGATATAGCAACCCAACCTTACACTGATATAGATGTTTATCTCCACCTGAGCCCTGTCTCTAGAGTTCTTCACCTACAGATCCCAGCCTTGTTAGTTTCGGCTATTGTTCTTGTGCAGGAGGCCTGTGTAATAGGTGGGTTGAGCCCCTCCTCACATCGGCAGTACCTTAAAAACTAATAAGAAAATTGTTCATGTTCGATTCGGTTCACACGGAAGAGAGGGGCGTGAGCTCAATGAGAGACTCGAAGAGAAAGACTAGTTCAGTATAAAGCAAATCCTCATCAGGATCTTAAAACAGAAAGCCAGGAGCAGCCAGCGTCCATGGGAACCATCCTCACGAGGTGCCCCTCCAAGACCAGGGGTCTCTCTGTCCTTCTTCTTGGCTGGCCAGCTCCCTCTGGTCACTCAGAGCTGGTGGTCATGATGAGTCTCCGGTCTCCGGTCTAGTTCATCAACAATTCCCACCCCGAGGCTCAGCCTCTTTCTGACACCTCCCCAGGTAGGAGTCAGATTGGCCCAGCTCATGCTTTTGAGCCAGACCACCCAAAGAGCATAAGGTGGGGAAGCCTCTGCTTCCAGTGCCCACCCCAGATCAATCAGCTGAGGTCTGCAGGAGGCAGACACGTGGCACAAACACAGCTGTACCCACACAGCATGCTCTTGGGACAGGGATTGTCCTTCGCCAGGAAATCAACCTCTCTAAGGAGTGGCTTTAGGGCTTGAACTAGGGGCTAGAATGCTGGCTTCAGCTCCACCTCCTTCTTGTGGCAAGTTTAGTACCTTCATCTCCACTTCTATGAAATAGGAATCATAATAAAAACACCTGCCTCATAAGGTTTTCAAAAGGATAGAATGAATTAATCCATGTAAAGCACTTAGAATAATACCACCTGATACATAGTAAGCTTTCAAGGAAGGCCAGTGATGATGATTATTATTATTATTATCATCATCATCTCTAAAACAAGAAGGAATCAATAAGTCAAGGCTCTATTCCTTTTGCTGTGAAACATCTCAATGTGTGCTCAGTGAATGATTCGAGACAGCTTCAGGAATGCACTATAAATGGGCCAATGATACACCCTCCTAAAGAGCAAGGGCACAATGGCTACCATCTAGTAAGGACCCACTTTCTCTATCCTCATCCTGTGCTTGGCCCTCTACACACAGCCTACTTGATCCGGTGAGGGGGAAGCTCCGGTTGTCCAAATTCAAATTCACACATTTTAGGCTTAAGTCCTTTGTAATCATGGAGAACACAAAGGATCCCCAGCCCAGTTGCTGAGTCCTGCCATTTGGAGATAAACATACTAAAGACAGAAAAAGGAGCAAAGCAAACCTGGACTCCCAGTGGGGGAGGGAATGCTGGAGTGATGTGGATGAGATGGGAGAAGGCCATCTTGGGAAAAGCACAGCAGGTAGGGGCAGGTAGGGGACGTGGCTGTGTGCTCAAACCTCCCCAATTAGGCTATGGAAATACATGCAGCAGAGTCCCATTTAGCAAGCAGAGCCCTGCCTGGAGCAAAGCCAGCAGCTCTGGGTGCTTTTTCCAGCTCTGCCTTCCTATCCCTCTGTGACCGTGAGAGCCAGGCCCTGCCCTTCTCTCCGCCACAGTAGTCACGTGTGGTAGACCAGATGACTCTAAGACCCTCCTGGCTCTGATCCCACAATGGCGATTTTCTAGTTTCTGTTGTGTTCTTGAGGGGGCCACCTTGTGACTTCCATCCCAACCTGGGACCATGGTGTGCACACCCCAATTTATTATATGCTTAAGAGTCATGGGGAAAAAATAAAACTATTATCCTCAAAACCCCAGTAGGTCTCTTAATGACTACTCCACTAATTAGTAGCAGCTGTTAATGAAGTGTGCAGGTACAAGCCTAGCCTCGTCGATTAATCCATACATGCTCCTGGGCTGCAGTCATATTTAAAGGGGAAATCAATACCTGGCAGCTGGGCCTGGGGAGGTCGGTCTGGGTGGGCAGGGGAAGGTGTAGCATTTCAAGGAATTTGTAACTAAAATAGCTTATGCCTGGAGCACAGTGCAGGAGCAGTGACTAGGGTAGCCCTTAAGGGGCACAGGGATTCAGGAGCCTACAGAAAGAGGGCAGGAGGGGCTGGGCGGGCAGGGTGGGCAGGACCTGCTTCTTCCATGGGTGGGCAGAGAGCTCCATGCCAGGGGCATGTAGGGGTAACATCTTTCTCCAATTCATATCATAAAATCCACTTATTCGTGTGGGTGTGGAGGCTGAGGGGTTTACTATTACCTCCTCTCAGCAGATGTAGAAATCAAGTCTCCACGACACTGTCTTGTCCAATGTTGCAAAGCAAGTAAAAGTAACAATCGCGTTGCCTGGCCAGTGTGGTTCAGTGGTTGAGGGTCGACCTATGAACCAGGAAGTCACGTTTCGATTCCTGGTCAGGGCACATGCCCAGGTTTAGGGCTTGGTCCCCAGTGGGGGGCATGCAGGAGACAGCCAATCAATGCTTCTCTCTCATCACTGATGTTTCTATCTCTCTCTCCCTTCCTCTCTGAAATCAATAAAAATACACATTTTTTTAAAGTAACGATCACTTTCCTGGCCTATGCTGTGCCAAACACCCTACACACATCACCTCCTTTAGCCCTTATACTAGCCCGATGACATGAGACTAGTTTTCTCGTTTTGGAAGTGGAAACGCTTCAGCTTTGAGAAGTTAAAACACCTGACTAAGAAAGCTGGTTATTGGCAGGCTGGGATTCAAAGTCACACAGCCTGACTTCAGAGCACATATATTTTGCGTACATGACCCTTAAATATGATGAGCCTTTAGCCCTATAGAACAAGATCCACACTCCTTTGCATGATTTGTAGCATCTTGAACTCTGGCCCCCTGTATTAGTTTCCTATTGCTGCTATAACAAAGTACCAGAAACTTACTGACTTCACAGAACATAAATGTATTATCCTGCAGTTACAAAGGTCAAAAATCTGAAATGGTTTTCACTGGGCTGACATCAAGGTGTTGGCGGGCTGCATTCCTTCCCGGGGCTCTAGGGCAGTGGTCAGCAAACTGCGGCTCGAGAGCCACATGCGGCTCTTTGGCCCCTTGAGTGTGGTTCTTCCACAAAATACCAACTTCTGCGCATGGGCCACGAAGTTTCAATTGCACTGTTCATGTGGGCCCGCACGTGGTATTTTGTGGAAGAGCCACACTCAAGGGGCCAAAGAGCCGCATGTGGCTCTCGAGCCGCAGTTTGCCGACCACTGCTCTAGGGGAGAGCCCTTTCCCTGCCTGTTTCAGGACCTAGAGGCTGCCAGCATTTCTTGGCTCCTGGCCCCTCCAATATCGCGAAGCCAGCAATGCAATCACTCCCACCTCTGCTGCTTCCACCATCACCTGTCCCTGCCTCTCTTCCTCTGCCTCCCCTTGCAAAGACCCTATGCTTACATGATATCCATTCAGATAATCCAAGATAATTTCCCGGATACTCCAGGATAATCCATTTCCTTTTGCCATGTGAGGTCACATAGTCATAGGTTCCTGAGATTAAGTTGTGGACATTTTTATGGAGGATATCAGTCTGTCTACCACACCCTCTCACCTTCTATTTCTTCCCCTAGAGCTGCCCATGTTCCACCCTCATCAGACACCTGTATCAGTCAGCATCCAGCCAGAAAGACAAGACCATTCTCAATATTTCAAACAGAGGGGGTTAATTACAGAGAATTAGTCACACAGGCAATGAGAGAGCTGTGAAGTCACAGAGGAGCTGTTAAAGTCACCTAGAAATTAGTAATAACAGCAGTATTTTCTAACCCTTCCCACCCACTCACAGAGACACATGCAGTCAAGGTCAAAGGCCCCTCCTCCAAGCTCTAGTGACCTAAGTGCCAAGAAATATCTGGTCCATTGCAGGTCCCCAGCACTGAGTCCAGAGTTTTGCATAAAACAGGTACTCAGAGAAAAGTCACCTGGGCCAGGGGTCCTTCCTCCACAGCAGAAGTGAGGGCACAGCCCCGGCCCGTGGCTCCTAGAGAGGTGATGTTGCAAGTGAAGCAGACAAAGCGCAGCCGCTCATCAGCCGCCTGTCAGACACTAACACCAGGGGCTGTGTTCAGTTCGCTCGGCTGCCAATCACAGGCTTAGACAACACCTATTCGAAGAAAACATTGAGGGGCAGACAGATCACTTCTCTCAGGGAAGAGACGGGGCACAGGGTACGTATTCTGAGGGTCCGGCAGGGCGCCGTGAGCCACGGGCTGCCCTGCTGCTGGGCAGGTCCTGAACCTGCCTTTACCTACGCTATGGAGTCTGGCTTCTTGCCAAATCGGAGACATGGGGAGAGACCACGATTATCATCTTCGGTTAATAACCTTCCCCTGATTGGACATGATTCCACGCTCCTTGTCCTCAGCAGCTCATCCTGAGATTTCTGAGAAAGGGGAATGGAGGGGACCAGAAAAATATACCAGGGAGGAAGGAAGGAGAAGGGAAAAAGGAGGGGAAAGATCCCAGGAACCAGCCCTTCCCCAGTAGGCCTGCGTCAGGGGTGGCGGGGGACATGTAATGTCATGGCACATCCACCCAGGGGGCAGCATGCCTTCCCCAGCAGCGGAGGCCTTCCTTCCCCATCCTGGTGAATGCCACCACTAACTCCCCCCACGCATCCAGCAGGCGGGTCCCAGACTCACTTCTCCCCTGGCCTCCTCCTTTCACACCAATCTGTTCATCACCAGGCCCGGCCAGTCTACTGTCCCCTGCCCTTGTCCTCAGTGCCAAAGCCTTAATGAGGCTCCTTCAACTGCCTCCTAACTGATGCTCTTGCCTCAGCCTCACCCCCTCATCTCATCTTTGCATTCACTGGCCAGGACTCTTTCTGAAATAGATCTGGTTACATCACTCCCTTGCCTAAACCCATCAGTGACTTCCCCTCAAGTCCAGGGAATTCAAGGCCTTCACTTTCCTCACCAGCTCCCTCTCCTCCCACCTCCTCCCCTCCTCCTTCCTATCACTCTTCAGGATCCTACCTATAAGTTCACACACACACACCATTTACACCTTTATACTTGCTCTCTGCACCTGGAATTCTCCCCTCCCCACACCCTGGGAATGAGCTCAGAGACAGGAATCTCCACAATCCTGCTGTATCTTGAGACATTGGGCTCATATTCAGGAGTCACCCTACATCTGCAGAATCCCCTGTACCATCCCCACCTGGCCCCACCCCCTCCTGCTGCCCCGGGTCTATACCTGGTCCTGCCGTAGAGTTGTACTCTGTCACTGTCACTGGCGCCCAGCTGGGGGGAAAGGTGGGAGAGGCATCCACTGAGAGTGCCCACAGGCATGGGGAGGGGAGGGATGGACTGGGGCACTGGATGTCCATTCAGAACCACTGATGTTCGGCTACATTTCCTACCAGGCCCCTCCTTCCTTTTAATATCACTGGTCCTGCGGGGGCCTGGGTAACATGGGGAAGACAGAAACCAGTCTGGCTGCTTGCTGAAGATCAGCAAATGTTACTGATGTCCTGACCCCGGCCCACACCAGGAGGGAAGAATACCCCTTCCCAATGCCATTTTGAAGGACAATGTTTGAAACAAGTCTGTCGATAAGTTAAAACTCCACTCTCCCTTTGCTGTATTCTACCTTTGCCATCAGTTCAGCATGCCGTCCCCTTAGCAATCACCGCCCCACGACAAGCCATGACTATCATCGGGAGAGATGAGAAGAGCCAGCCACCGGCATAGCCCTGGTGTAGCTTCAGGACCATGTTACCACCTCCGCGGGAGCACTGAGCCTCCTGTGATAGTTACCACTCACACGGGAGCATTGGAGGTCATTGAATTTGGGCTTGGGCATGTTACTCAGCCTCTTGCCACATGAACCTGCCCCATCACAAGTGATCAAAGACCCATCAGCACAACTGCCACTCATTCCGTGGTTCTTCAAACGCGCATGGAAAGCCTGCTGATTGCAGGGTCCGCCCAGGGCTGGGGGAGTGCCGGGGGGCAGGAGCCAACCAAGCAGCCAGGTCGTGGCCCTCACGGAGCTGAGATTCCAGTGCAGAACCGGGACCGAAACAAGCAGACGCGCAGGGTGCAGGGCGGGGAGACGCCTGACCGAGGAGGCAGAGGGGGCTGGCGTCAGGCGGTTTACTATTTTGCAGTAAGAAAGACAATTTATTCCTAGACCGAGGTAATGGCAGTTCCCCCCATTGAGGAGCTGAGGGAAAGTACAATAACAGAACAGAGACTGCATGAAGCGTGCCCGGCCCTGGACAGTAGAGGGAAGGAACTGCCCGAGACTGCTGTGCTGAGAGTGGAGAGCCTAGGCTAGCTCCTCAGCACACAGGGTCACCCCACCTCTAAAGACTGCGGGGTCTATACAGCCCCCCCCCCAGTGCCTGCCCAGAAACACCAGCTTGCACACGGTCTCGCCTTTGCACACACACCCCCACCACAGGCTTCTCCTCAGCCCCCCACGCTCTGTGCATCTGAGCGTTAACTCCGCTGTTCCCTGCCCTGCACAACCTTCCTCTCTGCTCTTCCAGGCTCAACTCAGTGCCACCCCACAGAACTGCTTCTGGGAACATCCCTCACTCCTCCGAGTGCCCAGACTGCAGGCCGTTGTGTTGGTCCCCTGTCCAGGCCTTTCTGGACACGCCCTGCCCTGGGTCTGCCTGTCAGAAGGACTGCGGTGTTTTCTGAGTGGCCTCTGTGCCCTTCGTGGCGCCCTCCGTGAGGCCTGGCACATCCTAGTTCCTGCAGAGGAGGGAGGAGAGGGCGTGGGGTGAGGCCTGCTCCCTGCCAGGAACTGCACCCAGTGCACCGCCCATGCTGGCGGCAGCAGCGGACGGGGTGCACAGCCACTCCTGAGGGGCAATGAGCTTTGCGTCCAGGTCACACTCCAGTCAGAGGCTGGGCTGGGTGCCAGCGGAGCTCCCACTAACCACAGGCGTCTTTCCACTCTCCCCTGCTGCCCGGTCACAGGAGACCCTCAGTAAATACTTGGTGTGTGAGAGTTTCTGAACAAAGAAACACACACACATCCCCCCAGCCCCAGACCCCTTCCTTTTGCCTCCCAGCAGACACGCTGCCAGGCTGGACTCTGAGCTTGACCTTTTCTCTGGAAGAGAAGCCCTCGGGTGCCTTCAGCAGGGGTGTGTCTTGGGGGAGGGCCTTTATCCAACTGCGGATATGGCTTCCTAACTCAGTCTCCCAGAGATTGTCAGACCCTTCCTCCAACACAGAAAATGGGAGCACATTTTGGGGGTTCTAACGCTGTGCTCAGTGATGGCCTTGAATGAGCAAAAGTCCTGAGGGCTCACGGGCCAGCCCTTTGCCCTCCTAGAAGGGGAAGTTCTAGTCCCAAACACAGTCACCAAACAGCAGCCTGGATCCAGCTGCCCAGCCCTGCACTCTTCCAGCCACAGCTCTAATGGCTCCCCTTCACTTCCGAAGCTGCTGGGCAAGTCCTCGCCTGGGGGGGGGAGGGGGTGGGCGGAGAACGGAGCTTCTCCCTCATCCATCCTGTGGCAGGGGGTGGGGGGGACATATGCATTGCCTGTGGACTGCAGCAAAGGTATGGACCTGGGAGCGCTCTGTCGGTTAAAGTGAGGGCTTGTGTCCCACAGCCCAGGCCGGCAGGAGGGGAAGCTCCCTGAGCATAATCAGCCCAGGGTTGTCACTGCACAAGAAACGAGGTCACACTCATGCTAATGGGAGGCATGCACACTTCTCACCTAGCTGAGGGGAGCTTGGAAAGGGAATTAATTCTCACAGTGAGGCATGTTCGATTGCTGCTGGTCCAGAAGAAACCAACCCTAGCCAGGAGTGAGAGCCACCCACCCCCTCCCTGGCCTTCTCACTTCGCCTCTTCTCAGAGCAGGGCTCAGCCCTCCCTCTGCAGAGCCAGCAGAAAATAGGCAGAGAGATGCCTGGCTGGTGTGGCTCAGTGGTTGAGCGTCAACCTATGAACCAGGAGGTCATGGTTCGATTCCCGGTCGGGGCACATGCCCAGGTTTGGAGCTCGATCTACAGTGGGGGGACATGCAGGAGGCAGCCAATCAACGATTCTCTCTCATCATTGATATTTCTATCTTTCCCTCGCCCTTCCTCTATGAAATCAATAAAAATATATTTTTTTAAAAATGAGCAGAGAGGAAAGCCACCAATGGTCAACCAATGAGAGAGGCAATAGGTAATGAGTAGTCATGGGGAATAGCAGAAAGAGGCATTAAGGACACTTGCTGACCATTATTAAGCACTTACTGTGTGCCAGCCACTATGTTAAATATTTAGCTGCATCATCTCATTTAATCCCACAATAGCTTGTGATGTGGATCTTCCTATTATCCCCATTTCTCACATGTGGAAACAGAATCAGAGAGGCTACCCTCTCTGACTTACCCTTAGTTAAAGAGCCAGCAAGTGGGAGGACCAGGACGATTCCAGGTTTCAGCAACCAGGTGGGTGCTGGTGCTATTGCCCTGAGAGGGGACCAGGGGAGGAGGAGTGGATCTGGAGAGCCAGCAAGGGGTCAGCACTGGGCATTAGGTTGAGGACCTGGAGGACAGGCAGATGGTGGTGTCTGGTTGGCAATGGAATATGTGGGTCTGCAGCTCAAGGGTACATGATATGGATGTGGGAGACTATGCTTAGAGAAAGGAAGCCACAGGAATGGAGGAGGAAGTCTCCCGTGGCCCATGTGAAGAGGAAGGAGCGAGGAGGCCAAGGACAGAGCTCCAGGAACACAGACATGCAGAAGGTGAGCGGAGCAGGACGGGGAGGAAAGGGTTAGCAGCATTCTCCACCTTTACTGAGAAGAGAGAAGGATGACCCGGTCAAATCCCCTCATATCACACTAGTGACAGAGCCTCTGGCAAACACAAGAGTGATATTGGCTAGCAGAAGAAGTCTTATCTGTGGAATGCTTTTAGCAAGATACAGCCTAGCTGTCCAGGGCTGCTGAGGGTAAACAAACCTGGACCCTATGGATTTATGGAGTATGGCTCCCTGGGAAATGCTCTGCAAGCTGTGTAACTATCACAAAATAAAATGGAGATATTTCATCACCAAAATAGTTCCCTTTTTGGTAAGGAATAACTCACTTGTATCATAGAGAGACCTCTTTTGATAAATCCAAGCCAGGGCACTTCTTAATGTGGCAGGAAAGATCCTGGGAGCAGTATTGGTGGGTCTAGACCACAGACTTTCTCTGTGCCTCTTAGTTATTTGTATGTATCCTTGCAATTTTTAGGAAAACTTAATACTGGCTGAGATCTCTAATTCTTAGGAATCTGATTTGACAATCTGAACTTCTATATTTTATCTCAAGGACAGAAACTTACCAAATTTTGCCATGATCTTTTGAGTTTTCTGCCCAGCGCTGGGATGGAGCCAAGCTTGGGAAGTAGCTGCTTGGTCTTGCTGATGGATGGGTACCTGGAGGTGGGAGGGGAGCCATGACAGGCTTTGTATGCCAGGCTGAGGAGGCATTTTGTCCAAACAGAGGCCACCAGACACTACCGAAGACCCCAATGTTGGGGAATGACAAGGTTAGGCTGAGCTCCGGAGAAGCCCCTTGATCATTGAGTAGAAACTGGATGGGAGAAAGCAAGCTTTGAGGTAGAGAACCTAGGTAGGGGCATCTCCAAGAGAAAAATCATGGGCCCCTTGAAGGGGTAGTGGCAGTGGGAATAGAGAGTGATGGTTAAATTTGAGACCTATTTAGGAATTAGCGTGTACAGGACTTGGAAATTGATTGGGTCTTCGGTGAGGGGCAGTGAGAAAGGGGAGTTGAGGTTTCTCACTGGGTTAACTGGGTGGGTAGTGGTGCCAGTCGCAGGGAAGGGAACATGAAGGCGGACAGGCTGAGAGAAGATGAGAGGGTCGACTTGGAACGTCTCAAGGGTCCTCGGCACATCCTCTTGGAGTTCTCTCGCAAGTAGTTGGGTATGCGGTTCTGAAGTGCAAGAGCAATGACTGGGCTAGAGATAGAAAGTGGATTGTAGGTGGCAGCTGATGCCTTGGGCCAGATGAAATTTGAAAAGCCATGTGACTGGCAAAGAGTCAGAATGTCCACACCAAGAACCACCAATAATGAAGGCTAGGTTTTTCAAAATGTATTCCAGGGACTGCATGAAAACCACCAAACCAAAATGTATGGGACCCGGGAATCTGGTCTGCATGTTAACAAGCAGCCGAGATGATTTTCAGGCACCTCTAAATTTGGAAATCACTGAAGTAAAGAACAGACAGAGGAAGAATATTCCAGAAGGAAACTGGGAAGGAAGAGGAGAGAAAAGAAAATAGGATAATTCCGTGTTGTGAAACCCACGGGAAGAGATTTTGCAGGAGGGAACTGTTGAGAGTGTCAAATATTTCTTCAAGTTTGAGTAAGTTAAGGACCGAGAAGTGCCCTTGGATTTGGGAAGATGTAGGTCCCTGGGGACTTTATGCCGAGCATTCTGAGAAGAGTATGAGGACGGGGGCCCTGTGAAATAGACTGAGGGTAAGTGGGAGGTGAGGAAGTAGGAAGTGAGTGTAGACTAAGTTTGGCTGTGAATAGAGATGAGGATGGTAAGACAGAGTGTCTTACCAGGGGCGGGAGGAAGTGGGAGGAAAGAACTCCTTGTAAATACGGAGAAGACACAAACATATAATGCTGACCAAACTGGTTTAAAGGGAGAGCATGAAGATAGAGCAAGGAGGGGCCTGAAGACAGCAGCATGAGGTGGCATCAGCCTTGGTCAAGAACAGGCATGAAGACAGGATGGCAGACAGTGTCCTTAAGTTTAAAATTCTTATGATAAGAGTTTGGCATTCCCACCTGACGTCTTCTATTTTTCTCTGCAAAGCAGGGCATGGGGTTAACTACAAAAAGAGAGTGAGGTGGAAGTGAGCGCAGAGGTTTGGAGAAGGAACAAAGCAATAGAAGCGAGGCCGTGCTAATGATGTCTACGGTCCCCATAGTGAGCACACACTGGCTCACAGTGTATTATGGAGTTGAAATGATTTTGTCCAGGTCAGCAGAGCTTAGCCAGAAAAATGTTCTACTTTCTACAAGCACCATGCTGTGTACTTCTAAGTCATATAAAGCAGTAGAGTCTGTAGCAAATAGACCTTCACTTGACCATTTGGCTCCTAGGAGGGGCCAGATGAGTTATGACCCTCCGATCCCGCAGTCTTGGCAGGCACCTGAGGACTCACCGCTCTGGAGCGCAGGAGTGGGGCTGCTGCTTCTGTGCTCAGCCCAGTCTCTCAAATGCTTCTGAGAGATAACTCACAACCTCCCAGTACCAAAAGCCAAAGTCACTGAAACAGGGGGCATCGCAGCCAAATCCTGGCAGGTGGAGGACCATGGCAATATCACCTACCTTAAGTCACACCCAGTGGGGCAGCAAAGCCCAGAAGGTATGAGACCCACTATGGGCCAGAGGTGGAAGACTCAGAGGAGCAAGCGTCTTTTCCTTTTGTGTTCACAGCTTCCAAATAAAGAGGCCATTTTTCCTTTCCTTGTTGTGTGTTTAATTTCAACACAGCCTGCGGGGGTCTTAGGGGAATTAAAAAGGACTCTGTGTAAATTACTCAAGTGAACCCCAAAGCCAGTCAGCAGCACCCAGTGGAGAGGTTCGATGGAGGCAGGAAAGGAGGCCAGCAGGCGGCCTGGCGCTGCAGTCACTGCCTCCCGGCAGCCGGTCTGGCTTTGCTTGTGCTCAGCATCCCCCGAGGAGTGGTGTAATCAAAAGGCCTAATGAGGGTCCAACCTCATCAGTCAGAAGCTCTCAGGTGGGGCCAAAAGGTTCCACTGATACCCTCCCAACCCTGACAACCTGGGCCAGGGCCTGCCTGAACCCTCCAGGCAGGAATGCAGAATTATTGGCCACCAGACTCGACAGGCTGCCGGATGCTGACTCACACTCACCAGGGCAATGACCAAAACCCAAACGCCACTATATTCATTTGCAGGCTGTTCTGCTGTCTGACCATGTCTTCTCCCCTGTGGCTAGCAACACAGGAAGCCAGAGCATAAGGGTGTTGCCAGGGGAACCGGTAGCATCAGGCTATGATATGTCCTTCTTCCTGACAGACAGAGGCTTGTCAGGTGAGCCAAAGGCCCAGTCCAGCCATTCAGGGCCCTGACAACACGTGCCCCTGGCCACCTCATTTGCTCTGCCCCTATTGGCTGATGAGACTCCCTACTGACGGGCACTGCCTTCCCACGCATACAGTAAGTCATTTCTAAGCTCCTTGGCCCACTGCCTCTTGAAAATGACCTGTGTCTTTATTCCATTCCATGGTATGGGTTAATGTCTTAGTTGAGTTCTCAGGGCCATTGTATTCCCCTTTCATCAATCCTTGGGGACATTCACATTTTCAGAATCCTGCCTCATCCCCATTCACCCAGGTTCGGTGTCAGATCCAAAGGCATATGGCTTCCTCCCAGGAAAGGTGAGGTCTGAGCCAAGCAAGTGGCATCGGAGATGGAAAATAGGAATAGGCTGGAGTCATATCGAAGAGAAAAAGGAGGCAATGCTTCTAGCTTGGAAACTGTGTGGGAAGAGTGATACTAAGGAGACTGGGCAGGCAGGGGAGTGTGGAGGGACTGGGCAGTGATGAGGAGGGTTGTGTTGCTCTTGGATCGTCCAGATAATCAACACATTTACTGAGGACCATGCTGGGTGCTGCAGGAGGGGCTTGGACAGAGACAGAAAGGGACGTGTGCCAATCTGACAGCTTTCAGAGCACAGCAGGCCTGTGGTTCACACTGCTCCCATGAACTGTCTTGTGCCCGTTCCTGGGCACTAATCTGTCCTGTCCTGTTAGGACAATAAGAAGTTCATAGCTGACTGCAGTGGTCCACCTGCATCTCTGGCAATGCTGCCGAGGGACTCACCCTGCAGCATCAAGTAAACTGTCAATCAAGACTCCCTCAGTTGCCGATTAAACTGGCTTAATCTGAAAAGAGAATGTGAGACTCATGCAGTGGAAAAGCCTACCAAGTAGTTCCTGGTTGCAGGTGTAGCTGGATCCAGAGGCTCCAACCACATCCTCAGGACCTGTGTTTGCTCCCCACTCTTTGGGCCTCTCTCTGGTCCCTCTCTTGGCTTTGTTTTCCTCTGTGCTGCTTTCAATCTCAGGCACACGCTCCCCACTTGGAGGACCCCAGAAATTCCAGGTTGACAGCATAACCCCAAATCCAGGAAGAGAGTTCACTTCTCTCCACAACCCCCACCAGTGCCGGCATTGGAGAAACGTTACCCGTAGACCCATCCTGTACCAATGACTGTGCTGGGGTGACCTGACGCACGGATTTGCCAGGCTTAGGTCATGTGCCTGCCCTGGGGTTATCACACTCAATCCGCATGGACTCAGAGTGGATAGAGCAGATTCCCAAGGAAAAGGGTGTCCTGTGCCAGGAGAGCGAGATGAGTGTTGGGCAGGCAATAGGTGCCTGCTATTTTAGTAAGCAAAGCTCCCTGGGTGCAGGAGGGAGCAGTGATGGCCAGAGGCCTCTTGGGCCCAGGGCCACATCCTAGGAGCAATAGCTTCTTCTCTCTATGGCTGAAGCTGATCTGCAATCACCTATATGGTGCATTCCCTCCAGTAGAAGGGGCCCCGAAGATTTTAGGGGTGGGTATTTGTTGGGGGGCAGAAGGAACATGGAAAGAGGAGAGAGATGGGAGAGAGCCACTCTCAGATCTCTTAGTCCCATTAAAAATTACAGCAAGAAGAAGCTGAGTTTGCCAGGACCAGAAAGATGCACAAGTGGGTGTCATCTAGGGCAAAAGAGAAAGGGGTTGTGATCAAGCAGGTCTGTGGGGCAGCAGGACACAATTGCAGGGGAAGGGGAGCCTTTGAGGGAAGCCAGAGAAATGAGGCTGAGTCACGGGTGTGGCCCCTCCAGAATGATGAAAGCAGAAAACTGCTCAGACCTCACTGCAGGGAACCAAATGGCTCAGGTTCAGCAACTGGACTTCTAATCCACTCCCCTCCTGGCTAATTAATATGAGACTGACAGGTAGGAAAAGCCAGGTTAGCGCTGTGGCAGCTCAGACTTCCCTGCAGGCCGGCTTGGTCCCTCCCCCGAAGCTTGTACTGCACACACGCGCTCCCCTCCAGAGCCTCGCCCTCCGCTCAGTTTCTCAGCTGCCCTATCTCATGCATTAGTTCCATGTTTCACCTAAGGTGGCCTGTCTCCTTGACCACTTCTTGGACCCGCTCACAGCACTGCATTGCTCAGAATTACCTAGAGCACATGTTAGAAAGACCCCTGGGCCTATCCTTGGAAATGCTGGTTTGGAAAGTCTCAGGTGAGCCAGGCATCTGTATTGTCAACAGGCTCCCTGGCTATTCGGAAGTAAAGCCAAGTTGGAGAACCGCGGTCTTAGAGATACATGGATTGATTGCTACAGCAGGGAGAGACCTTCTCCTCTGCAAAATGAGAGAGGGGCCAGCACAAGAGGCCAACGCAGTGGCTGCTAGTTTTCCTAAACAAAGTTTTATTGGGATGCAGCCACACCCATCATTTACATATTGGCTCTGGCTGCTTCGGGCCATCGTGGCAGAGTTGAGTAGTTATGGCAGAACCATGTGACCCAGAGAGCCAAAAACAGTTACTATCTGGTCCTTTCCAGAGACGTTTGCCAGCCCCTGAGTTAGAAGGCGATCACTGAGACCCAGAGCTATGTCTTTTGGTTGAAGACTTAGAGCCAGAAAGACCTGCTTCTTCCTCTCTGTCCAATGGTCTCACCACCTCCCCACTCTTTGGACCGTGGAGTGGGCATAGGTTGTTCCATGTACTCAGAATGCACGGCCCTTTTTCTGGAAACACACCTTACTCTGGAGATCCCCTTGTCCTCATTGGATGAAATCTTAGTGCAACTGTCAGTCAAAACACCCCACCTTCTTCTTGAACGTGGGACCCAAGCTGAGCCGATTCCATGTTCTCTCCCAGCAATTTGAACCTTGAGCTGAGAAGAGAACCATTGCCAACCATTAGCTCTCCTTCCTCCCTCCCACAAAGCTCCCCAGAGCTGCCCTGGTCTGCCCCAGTCAGGACCAATTCTTCAGCCTTTCTGTGTTTCTGCGGGTGGCCCTTCTCCCCACACAGCCTTTTCCTGGGAAGTTAGACAGAATTTGAACTACCCTCCAAAAACGCAGCTGATGCCAAATGCGACTGTTGGACTTGGCCGTGGGGTATGGTCTGCCCATTTCACAGCTGGACGCCAGGCCCCTAGAGAGGAAAGGTGACAGCAGGAATGAGAATCCGGAAGTTTGTCCCCTGCCCCCCCATCTCCTCCTACAATGTCACCCACTCCCTGTGATCACTCCAAGTCAATGGCATCAGACATCAATCCCGAAATACTGAAACCTTTTTTAGAAATTAATAAGCACATAAATAGAGGCACTCCTCGCGTGGAGAGTAACAATGGCAACTCCACAGAAAGATGATCCCCAACGAGAAGCTGTGTGCATCGTGTAACGCCAGGAATTAACGTGGAAAGATCAAGTGGGAGGAACATGAACTATGAATGGGATGAAAGACACTCCTCTGCGCACGGAATAATGACTCTAATGAGTTTCTGCACCAAAGTCCCTGCATCATAAAGTACAAAAGCCGGGCAGGGGCCGAGGAGGGAAGCAGGAGCGCAGGGGGCTTTGTGTGCGAGCGCTCAATTAGCAGGCAGGTAGGGAGGAAAGACCAGAGCAGACAGAACTGTCAGTGCTGGGCCGTGGGTCCTGACACCAGTCACTGGCCTCCCAGGAGGTGCCCAGTGGGCACAGGGCATCTGGATCCTCTGGCCTCGGGGCAGCTGGCAGGCCACAGAGCGCATTAGAGGCCACAGCCTGCTGGCATTTGTGTTGACTCTGGTCACCCAGATGGGGAGCCAGTGCGGGCAGCCCTTGGAAGACGTGGCGTTTCCCCAACTGGCCAGGAGCAACGACACATCCAGAGGCATGGCATGAGCGTGAAAGGCAGACAGATGGTGACTCCCAACCTTGGCTGTCACCTCCAGCTGTGAGATCCTGAGCAGGTGGCTTAATAAGTCTACACTGGAGCTTCCTCGCCCTTGAGGTCAGGACGCTCCATCGTCCTCGGTGTTATCGGAGGGTCAATTGAGACGGCACGTGTAAGCCGTTAGCCCAGTCGTAAGGAGGGCAGCCCTTCCCTCGTTCAAGCCGCACACACAGGGTAGCCATCCAGTCCCTGTGCCACCAGTGTTACCCCCAGCAGCTCTGGGAGACAGCAAAAGCCCGAGCCACTCTTCGCACTGGACAGAGGAAGCCCAGCAGCAGAGTGGGCAGGAAGCAAGGCGTCTTGGCTCATCAGCCCCATGACAAACAGGAGGCTGAGACCCAGTGCCAGGCAGGCCCTGCAGAGCCAGCCCAGAGCCCTGGTTGCAATGACCTGGAACAGGTGATTTCCATGACAACTCTCTGCTTCCACAGTCATTGTCATCCTCCTACACACGGAATCCCTCAAGACGCCCAGGTGGAGCATCCATGGACCCCTCCGCAGCCAGAAGGGAGGTCTGTGGCGCATCAGGTGTGGCTGAGTTCTGTGGAGGCGAGCAGATGGCCACCAGGGGCAGCAACGGGAGTTTCTCCTTCGTTTGCATCACAGGCCAACATGCCGGGAAAGTAGCAGCAGTGATAACGACAGCAAAACATAAATGAACTCCTCATAGAGCAACTCATTTGATCCTCACAATAACCATACGAGATAGACATTACAGATATGTCCATTTTACAGAAAAAGAAACTGAGGCACAGAGAGGTTAATTAACTTGTTCAACTAGCAGGTGGAGGTGCAATTCAGTCTCAGGCCATCTGCTTCTAAAGTTCATGCTCCCAACCCCAAAGGACTGAATGGGATCGCATAAGCCTGTCAGAGGAGGGGCTGGTGAGCAGGCTGGGAGGCGAGGGTTGATGAGTCCCATGTAGGACGGAAGCAGAGGGTGAAGTGGGAGGTTTTTGTCTGCCACTCAGGAGAGGCAGGGCAGCGAGTGGGGCTTCAGAAGACAACAGTGTCCTGGTGTGTTAGTGACATCTCAGGGGGTATTTTCATTGTCCCTGACTGTTCTCCTGCAGTATTAACAACAAAGCGTTTAAACTAGAACGCCTGTGGCTTGTCCAGGACGGGAGCTGCGTGGCTGACTACAACCTGCGCTGCAGCCAGGCCTGGTGGGTGGCACTGGGAGACACTGGTAAGGCTGCAGCACCAGGTGGGCCTCAGAACCGGAGCAGGAGGTCTAAGCCAGGTCAGGATCCCAGCTGGAATTAAATGATTTAGTTGTATAATTCATTTCATGTATAATTTGTTTAATGGCACCCAGTTGGCTCTAAGTGAGAAAGTGAGCAAACAGTGTCTAGCTTGTTCAACTCATGTCCCCAGGCCCTGCCTTAGAGCCTGGTGCATAGTAGATACTCAGTAAATCTTTATTAAGTGAGTGAGCAGAGAGAATACATCTAAGCCAGTGTTTGTCACCTCAGCACTACTGACACTTGGGGCTGGATAATTCTTTGTTGTGGGGACCATCCTGTGCCTTGTAGGATGTTTAGCAGCATCCTGGCCTTAGACTAGATGCCATAGTAACCCCTCCCAGATGTAACGGCCAAAAATGTCTCAGACATTGACAGATGTCTCCGGGGGTGAGGGGGACAACATCGCCCCCAGTAGAGAACCACTAATACAAGCCACTATCCTTGGCTGGCTCCCTAATGCAGCGGTTCTCAACCTGTGGGTCGCGACCACTTTGGCGGTCGAATGACCCTTTCACAGGGGTCGCCGAAGACCATCCTGCATATCAGATATTTACGTTACAATTCATAACAGTAGCAACATGACAGTTATGAAGTAGCAACGAAAATAATTTTATGGTTGGGTCACAACATGAGGAACTGTATTTAAAGGGCCAGAAGGTTGAGAACCACTGCACTAATGGAACAAGGGAAGCCAAACTGAATCTACTCAACCCATGGGCAGGAAGGGGTCTGAGCACCGGAGGCCCTGAACGGCTGAGGGAAGAAGGTGTACAATTGTGGCGATGCTCGGAGCGCTGATGAACGGAGCTCGGAGCCAGGTTTTCCTTTTTGGCTGTGAGGCAGGAGGGTGACTCGTGCTGGCTCCCACATACAGAATCAGGCAGGCGGGGACGCAGAGGGTGCCAGCAGCAATCGGGAGGCTAGAGAGGCAGCCTGAGACCAGACACTGGAGGGAGGACAAAAACAGCCCCGGGCGCGGGCGGGAGAGGAAACCCTCGCACAGCTCCCCAACCAGGGGTCTCTGACAGGTGGCCCTGCCACAGAGACCCTCTCTTGTCTGAGCTCTGAAGGCTGCCCTGGGAAACGTGGCCTGGCCCCCAGGAGGCCCGTGGATCAAGGTGGTCTTGACACAGCTCCCAGAAGGGATTAGCCGCTGACATACAGCTACATGACGGCCTCGTTATTATTACAAACACACTCTCCCTGTCGAAGCTTCCGAACCCTGATTTGTTTATTTCGGAAAACTGTTTCCACCAAGACACCAAGCTGGGCTCAGAAAGATAGCACTGACTCAGCCACTTCCCCATCCTCGGCATAAAAGGGTCTAAAAAGAATAATTTAAGCTTCTCTGGAGTGAGATCATTTAATGAATCTTCTCGATGCTAAGAGGTTTTATATGCCTTTTTAAAAACCCTTCCCCAAGCACGGGGCTATGATATTACCTTGGAGAGCGAAGAGATGAAGTGATACACGTATGCACAGCACACGGGGAGGAAGGAGGTGGTTTCCTTGGCAACAGCATCCATGTTCTGGCTTCCCTTGGCTAAATTGGAATATATTGAAATATCTGCTTTGGGCGCCTCTCTTGCGAAGGGGGTGGGAGGGGGAAAGCTGGCAAAAGTCCTCAGGCTTCATTTGCAAAACCAAACCATCCTTTTCGGAGCCAGAGGAAAATGAAAGCAGCAAACACAGGCGGCTCGACTGGCCCAAAAGATAGGGCCCCATCCCACAGTTCCCTACATCCAGGGCTCCACAGCTTTCCAAACACGTACCACTCAAAAGACCAGGCTCCCAAGTCTACACGCGCTTAAAACAGAGAATGGCTCTAAGAAAGGTAGACACACACACACACACACACATCCTCAGTTGATCAGCTCAAACCTTGGCAATAGGGAGATACCTGAGCCCAAAGCACAGAGCCTAGCACACAGTAGGATGCCAACACCACATCTGAAGACTCGGACTTGGAGTCATGCAGACCTGGGTTTTGCCCGGATTTCGCCATGAAAGTGGCCACATGACCTGATACAAATAAGCCCTGTGTCTTCAGTTTACTCAACTGTAAAATGGAAATCAGCAACCCTTCCTCTAGGGTTGCTGCGAAGATTAAGTTAGGTGACCTATGAAATGCCGGGCACAGAGAAGCCATTTAATTATGTTTTCTTCTCACCACCAAGAAACACGTAGCACCCTGAGTCTTTCAAATAGTTAGAATTTACCAAAAAAAGAGCAGTGTCTGAGAGGGGCAGCAACAATTTCACCAAAGAACCCACCTCTTTCCTGTTTGCATACCTTTGTTCCCCGGGTACTTTTGCAAAGCTGAGGTGGACCAGGCTGGGAAGGATCTGGACAGGGAGGACAGAAGGTCCAACTCAGTGGTAACCAGAGATCCAGCCACAAGCCTAGGAGAAAGTCGCCCAGGAGACTGCCAGGGCCAAGGGTGGTACAGGCCAGTGGCGGGCAGCACTGCAGAGGCCAGAGCTGGCTGCCAACGGAAGCATCAGGCATCAGCAGGGCCCAAGGTCAGGGGGAAGGGGGAGCGGGGGGCGGGGCCAGCCAAAAGAGTGGGGAGGAGGACTGACTTCGTGTGTCAGGAGCACGGTCCTTAGAACCAGGCTCTCTACTTAAAGACCCTCACAGAAGGTGCCCCACTATTTTTTGTTCTGATTTTTTATGCCCCACACTCCTCGGAAGGTCTTCCCAAAGCCTTGCTCAAAATCATGCTTCAATTTAAACGTATCAGGACCGAAGATTTCCCGTTAGAAGCACAGACTGCAGTCTTGGCTCCTGGACCAATGCTCTTTCTAAAGAGCCTTTGTAGTCTAAAGACCACAAACTACACCCGCCTGGGGTGGCTCAGTGAATTGAGCATCTCCCCATGCACCAAGAGGCCCTGGTTTGATTCCCTATCAGGGCAAATGCCCGGATTGCAGGCTCAATCACCGGTAGGGGAATTATAGGAGGCAGCTGGTCTATGTTTCTATCTCACTCCCTCTCCCTTCCTCTCTCTCTCTAAAATCAATAAAAAAACATATTATTAAAACAAAACTAATACCACACAGCATTTTAGTCCTGTTTCTGATATTTACTGTGTGACCTTGGGCAAAACCTTTCTAAGGTTTTGTACCTGAGCTCTATAGAATGACCACCCCTTCCTAAAGTCACAGGACTGCTGTGAAGGTTGAATGAACAGGCAGGCAGCATGGTTAGCGGGAATACATCTGTGTCTTTATAGCTCCTGTCTTTGTCGTCTGGCCATCTGTGAAACAGGGTTTGGTTCCTGGCCAAGAATGTGCAAGCACAAGGCTTTTCCCCTGGGGAAGGAGAGAACACAATAATTCAAAAGTTCCTCTAGAAAAATTAATAAATTTCTGGGGAAAAAACATTATTATATGGATGTTACTCTGCAAATATTAAAATGCATTCTAAAGCTACAATAATTAAAACAGTGTGGAACCAGCAAAGAAACTGGCAGACAGAGCAATGAAACAGACTCAATATACTTCAAATTTTATATACATTTTTAAATATATTTTATTTATTTATATATTCTTTTATTTTTTTGTTAATCCTCACCCACAGATATTTTTGCCATTATTTTTTAGAGAGAGTGGAAGGGAGGGGAGGGGGAGAGGGAGAGGGAAAAATGAATTTGAGATTTAATACATCCATTAGTTGCCTCCCGCACGTGCCCAGACCAGGGCTGGGGATTGCACCTGCAACCCAGGTATGTGCCCTTGACCAGGAATTGAACCCACAACCCTCTGGTGCATGGGCTGATGCTCTAACCACTTAACAACACAGGCCAGAGCTCATATACTTTTAAGACAGAATTTCATATGGTTGTAGAAAAATATGGAATAATCAGTGAACTTTGGTTTGAGGATAACTGACCAACTCATTAGGAAACAAATTTAAACTCTGTCCCTACCTCACACTATACTTCAAAATAAATTCCATATGAGTTAAATATTAAAGTAAGAAATAAATAACATTAAAAGACAATACAGATTGATATTAAAACTCAGCTTATCTTTGGGGTGTATGCCAGATATATTTTATGTCCCTTTGCACCTCCTCTCAGCCCGCCTTTGCTCAGGCTATCGCTGTCGCAGCCACTGTACCAGGTGTGATCCTACAGCCCTAGCCTCTGCTGCACCATGCCTCTCTGTTCCCTTCCCCGCCTCGCTGACACAGCTCTGAGGGACACCTGCAGCAGCCACTCAGCCATCCATGCGTGTGCACAGACCTGCAAGTGCAAGGGATTTACACCCCCTCAGCAGCCCTGGGACTCGGGAGATAAAAGCCGAGGGTGAATGTTCCCATTTCTATCACCAGGAAGAGGAGTCTGAGGTGTCTCGCACACGGCTCCTGAGAGGGTCTGCACAGGCACCGGTTCCCTGTGTTGGCTTCCCATCCGTCCCTATATCATTCTCCCCAGGCCCCCCACCCCCATACTCTGGGATCATCACCCAAATAAACTGCACACAGCCCTTGTCACAGACTCTGCATTTGGCAGGACCCAACTAAGATGAGCGGGTGAGGCTGAGCATGGTACTAAGTTGAGAAAACATTAGAAAAGGTGGATAGATTCCCTTTACTCACTGTGTGGAACTTTTGTACATCAAAGCACTGCCCACATTCTTCCCTTCCCTTCCAGAGCAATTTAAACCAAAAGCCATTAGGTGGAGCCAAGCAAGGCAGTAGTCATCCATGCGACGTAGGCAGGGGCAGGGGGTGGTGCAACATGGGGGTCAAAGCTTGAGCAGGGCAAAGGGGGCACACATGAGGGTGGGAGGTGGCCGTTTGGGGTGTCAGAGGAAAGATCTGGGTGGAGAACAGCCAGAACAGGGTGACATAGCCGAGTGGAGTGAGGCGATGTCCGTGAGGGAGTGGGCGGCCTGCGCTGCTGGAGCCCGGATGGGAGAAGGGATCTGCACTGAGGGGAGAGGGGGGGTGTCCCTAGGCAGTGACAGCGATGGGAACCTGCTCGCATACAAAGCTCTGATCACACAAGTATGCGTCTTGTAGGTGATGAGATGGGATGCAGGTTTCTCGCGTCATGGAGCACAGTTACAGCGATGGGAAGGGAGGAAGCCGGAAAGTGCCTCGTGGTGTACAGCTAGAATTGGAGGCATTAAACTCGTGCTTTTATGAATATATGCATGCTTTCAACACTTGTAGACGTATAGAATAAATATAGACATAAACGTGGAAATGTGTGCTTGTACGTGCACATGTCCGTGGAGAGAAGCTGGGAGTAGTGACACTCCAGTAGCGGTGGGCACACCTAGGACCCAGATTTTGGCTTCAGAGTGCTCTTCTCCACTGACAGGAGCCCGGGCTCCTCGGAGAAATGGCTGATTCCAGCGCTGAGCACCTTGGTTTGCCAAAAAAATCAGGATGTGCTGGAAGAATGACGGGACCACAGTCACGAAGACACAGAGCCACCTTGAAGAGCACCAACTAGCCAAGCCTAGGACAAGCTGCGCATCTAAATAAACAATGACATTGATGGATCATAACCCATTGCATAATGTAGAAAAGCCCATGAGTTCATACAGATAAAAATATACAGATGGATTAATTGAAAGTTTGAAGAGGAGCAGGATATGTGCATCTCCCCACAAAATACGTGCTAATTGCAAAGGGGAAAAGTAGCTTCACAGTGGAGAGACCTGGCTGACACCACCTTAATCAAGTGATCAAAGCTCCACTCTCCTGTGATGAGACCAGTGCAAGTCAGGCGTGAGCTGACGGGCTGCGGTGAGGAGCGCCCTGCGTCACTCTGACAGCCTGCCAAATGGGAATGAACTAAGCAAGTGAGAGGCAGCGTCAGACTTTGATAGACAGTCAAGCAAATGCCTGGCCTGTGCTCTGCAAACGTGTCAAGGTCACGAAAGCCAAGGGAAGACTGAGGAACTGTTCCTGATTGAAGGAGGATAATGAGACATGACAACTAAATCCAACAACTGATTCTGAACCGGATCCTTTTGCTACAGAAGACATTGTTGGGACAATTGGCAAAAGTTGAGCCCTGGCCCATGTGGCTCAGTTGGTTGGGTGTCATCCTGTTCACCAGAAGGTGGCTGGTTCGATTTCCAGTCAGGGCACATGCCTACTTTTCAGGCTCAATCCCCAATCTGGGGGGGGGGGGGGGGGGGGGGGGCAGGGGGAGGCACCTGATCAATGTTTCTCTCTCTCTCCCTCTCCCTTCTTCTCTCTAAAATCAATTATTTTAAAAAGTTGGATGGGGTCTGAGGAATACTGGTGCCCATGTACAAGGTCAGCTTCCTGATTTTAACAGTCATATTGCAGTTCTAGTATGTGGGAGAACGTCCTTGACACTTGAGTGCAGGAAATAAGTATCCAGGGATGATGGGCATCAGGTCAGGAACTTCCTCCCAAGTGGGTCTGGGGGGAAAAGGTCTTTGTACTGTACTTTCAACTTTTCTATAAGCTTGAGATTATTTCAAAATGAAAGTAAGCAACAACAACCATATAAAATGTAAAAGACAAATGGAACAAAAATGCAAATCACATCATGGAAAAAGAGTTACATTCTCAACATATAAACAATGCTCCAAATTGTATTAGAAAAATACGAATACCCAGATAGGAAAAAATGACAAAAGATGAACAAATAATGCCAAAAACTAAATGTTTAATAAACATTTTTAAAAGTTTACCTTCTCACCCTAACCGGTTTGGCTCAGTGAATAGAGCATCCACCTGCGGACTGAAGGGTCCCAGGTTCGATTCCGGTCAAGGGCATGTACCTTGGTTGCGGGGACATCCCCAGTAGGGAGTGTGCAGGAGGCAGCTGAATTGATATTTCTCTCTCATTGATGTTTCTAACTCTCTATCCCTCTCCCTTCCTCTCTGTAAAAAATCAATAAAATATATTTTTTTAAAAAAACAAAAATCTACCTTCTCTTGAAACCAAAGAAATGAAAATGACACACCATAATTTTTGGCCATTCAATTTGCAAAATATATTTTAAAATAATATCTCATCTTGGCAAAAGTGTGAGGAAACAGCTACTTTGATTTACTGCTGGTGGGAGTATAAATTCAGGCATTCATTCTGGAAGACAGTTTAGCAATTTGTATCAAAAGCCTTATAATTTTGCAAACCCATTGCCCCAGTAAGACCAGGAATGTTCTTTGGGAAGCAGTCATGAATGTTCACAAATATTTATTGCAGAGTTTCTTGTAGAGAGAAACAACTTAATTTCCCAACAATAAGGGATCAGATAAATTAACCACAATACATCAAACAATGGAATACTATGGCAACCATTAAAAATTATTTAATCAAATATTATTTAATGACAGCTGTGCATATAAATGCAGTTACATTAGCATTCACATTCAAATTGAGGCAGCTCTGAGCTCCCACCTGTGTAACTCCGAAGCGTTGCCCCTCCCTCAAAATCGCCCCCAGTTGTTCTGGGAGATGCTGCAGGTGCCTCCTGGTCCTCAGGAGCAAACCTGGCAGTCCCTCCTGGGGGACCATGGGCCAATCAAGGCGACACTATTCGGACAGGAACCTCCGTCTGACTCAGTGGGGACGCTCCACTCAGAACTGTCCCTGGCCCATCCCACATTGCCACTCGGTTCTAGCACTGACGTGATGCTGTGTTGGACTCCAAAGAGGGCCTTCTCCAGCCCCGAGTCTCACCACATCTTTTATTAATGCCACTCAACCAGCTTCTGCCCAACCTCTCTCCCACCTGAGCCAAAACTGTGATTCTTCAGGCCAGACAAGGCTCTCTCCTTGTCCCACCCATCCGCCCCAGAAAAAATAGTCCCCCAAACCTTCTCCATCAAGCCACAAAAAAGTTGCCAAAACCGGTTTGGCTCACTGGATAGAGCGTCGGCCTGCGGACTGAAGGGTCCCAGGTTCGATTCCGGTCAAGGGCATGTACCTGGGTTGCGGGCACATCCCCAGTGGGAGATGTGCAGGAGGCAGCTGGTCGATGTTTCTCTCTCATCGATGTTTCTAACTCTCTATTTCTCTCTCCCTTCCTCTCTGTAAAAAATCAATAAAATATATTAAAAAAAAAAAAAAAAGAATACTACCCCTGCATTCATAACTGCTGGGGTGATTGGGTAGATTCACCAGGTCTCGCCTCGGAGGAAAACAGCCCGGTCCCGGCTCAGTCTCGGCCTGCACAACATACACGCAGAGACAGAAACGTGACCAAAGTGAATAACTAAATGCCCAGACAGCCTACACCGAAAGGCTACCTGTGTTTATCTCCTTCTGGTGAGAGAATGAGTGGTTTGTATTTTTTGTTATTTGTCTGCATTTTATAAAACTTTCTCTTTAAATCTGCACTTTTAAATCTTCTAACTATTTATTGAAATGCGAAATAACAATTATAAAATATGCTACAAATTTTGTAAGACTGAGAATACCCATAACCCACCCACATCCCCACCACCCAGCTGAATGCATTGAACTGATCACTCTATTAGGCCCCGGCATGACCTTCCATGCCCCAGCTCCTCCCTCCCCCAAGTAGGAACCACAAACACCACCATTCTAATTTGGTTCTTCTCGGTCCTTTGCGAATATTTCTAACTGTGCTATGTATGTTTGTATACCTATACAGCCACTTGGCAGGTTTTTAAAATTCCCATAAATAAAAGCATACTCTGCGTATTTTTCTGAGGCTTGCCTTTTTGCTCAGCATTCTGTTCCAGAGAGGACTCTGAACATCCATGACGTACTTAGCCACCTGCTGTGAGGGGCATTGGTCCTTCCGGTCCACCATCGGTAGCGCGGCGTGCGCATTCTCATCCAGGTCTCCCTAGGCGCTTGTCCGGGAGATTTCCCAGGCTCCACTCGCGGAGCAGACCTTCTGGATCAGAGGGTGATCCAACTTTCAGGATGATGCCTGATTGTTGTCCCTAACGATGTGCCAACCAAAGCGTTAAGTGACAAGACTGGGATCTATTTAGAAGGTTCAAGGTGAGGACTGTCTCCTCCCTGAAGCCCTCCAAGGACACATCTTCCCTGGCTGCTGGAGCTGCTGTCAGGCACCTAAAGTGATAAAATGGCACCTCTTTCTTAAAAACGCAAGTCACATTTTAGAATAACTTGAATCCCGCCCTGCTCTCCCAACTCATCTTTGGTTTTTCTTGGTTCCCTCTGCGCTGTCTGAGCTATGTGCCTGGTAGAGTCATTTGCCCTCCGGAGCCAGAGAGGCATCTCTGAAGTGACTTGAGCAGAGCCCTGGGATGGGCAAGAGTAGGCTGGACCAGAGGCCAGTCCTGGCCCTCTCACTGGGCAGCCTTGGGTGGTCAGCCTTCCTGCTACACAACAAGGCAGGCTTCAGGCTGGCTAGTCTCTGAGGTCCCTCCCACATTCAAGCTGCACCACTAAATCTTCCCGCTGCCCTGGCACCTGCCTGGCAATGTGAGCCACAGAGTGAGGCAACGACTGGGCCACATCCTGCCTCCTTGCCCAGGCCCTCACCCCAAAACATCCTGCAAGATGTGCAGTGGGAAGAGAGGGATTTCCCAGGTTCATGTCTGTCTTGCTTTGGCCCAGCGACAAAAGCTGCGTGGGGCCCTCCACAATCCCATCTCCCAGCCCTGATTCCCCTGAGACGCCTCATGCCAGGAGCCCGAGGAAAGGAGTTCTGAATAAGAACCTCTGCGCCTCCTTCTCTCTCATTTTCTTCCTGATTGTGTCAAAGAATGGAGTTGCCAGACCTGGACCTGAGTCCTGACTGGCTTTCTGCCTGTGCGACCTTGAACTAATCACTTAACCCCTCTGAGCTTCCTGTACAAGTTGATGACAACAATACCTCGAGGGCATATTTGTGTGGCAGTGACCTCAGACAGGAGACCACATACCTGGAGCACTTAGTGCAATGCCCTAAACATGGGACATGCTGGGGAACAGGAGCTGCTATTAAAGCAGGGCTCCCCTTAAGCATGGGCCAGTTAGCCCGAGCTGGGAGAATTCAGCCTTCCCGGTTTGCTACTATTTACACAGAGAGAGTTTTTGGAAGCTCCAGCCTGTATTTTACATACAAGGAAACGAAGCTCAGAGAGGTTATGTGATTAGCTCCAGGTAACACGGGCAGAAAAGCCAGCCAGGACTCGGACTCAGGTCCAACAGCTCCATTCTCTAACACAGTAAGGAAGAAAACAAGACAGAAGGAGGGCACAGAGGTCCTTATTTGGAACTCCTACCCCAGGGCTCCTGGCATGAGGCATCTCGAGGAAACCAGGGCAGAGAAGCAAACAGAAGCCCAGAGAGGGGGCAGCAGGGACCAATGAGAGAAGCCCGCCCAGGGAGGCAGAGGCTGGGCAGAAACATCTGAGACTGTGCTTATCTGAAGAGGCAACACTCTGACGCCCCTTCCAAAGGCTTTGATGTTTAATCTAACTGGATTGGGAGGGAGTTTACGTCTCAACAAGTCTCAGTGTTGTGTGAGTCCCTCTCCTAATATATTGCAAAGGGTCTGCATGTATAGGCATGATGTGTGTGCGCTTGGTGTGTGTATACATGAACACCCATAGTGAGCCCTCACCCACCTTATGGAACCGCCCTACTGCAGGGGTTATGTTGGGATCATCCCTGGGTTTCCATTAAGACCGATCCAGAGGTTTACACAGGAGTGCACTCAACACACATGTTCATCAAGTTTCATCAACTATGCACTGAACACCTTATTGCAGGTGCTGTCCACACAGATGTGACGCCACCACAGCTCCGCATGCAAGGACCTCACAATCCAGTGGGGACGGCAGGCACCAGTCAGCTAAGGGAGCAGCCAGAGCAAGAGAAGTCCAAGAGGAAGCAGCAGTCTGGGCACAGGCATGGGTGGAGGCTGCTTCGCGTGTCCAGTGTGGGGAGCTGGCTGGACAACTGCAGCTTTGGCTGCATGGAGAGGCTACGTGACGAGGCTGGAGAAACAGTCCAGCCTGTAGGTCACCACAGTAAAGGACTTCTCCTTGAGGCAATGGAGAGCCATGGACATCTTCAAGACGGTACGTCTGTCTTAGCACAATCAGGCCGGGGCTGTACAGAGAATGATCTGAAAACTAAATGTAAAAGAAAGTGCTAAAACTTAATAAAAGGGTTAGAGGAGGAGCTGAGGAAATATCTCAAAAAGGAAGTCAAAAATACAAAGGAAACACATAAAGTTAGAGATCTAATCCAAGAAGGCTGATGTATAAATTATTATGCGTTCCCAGAAAAAGAGAGTCAAAGAAAGAAATTGGGAAAATTTCCCAGAACTAAAGGGCATGAGTTTGTAAACTAAAAGTTCGATTAAGTGCATGACACAATGGATAAAAATAAGCCTTCAGCACAGACCGCAGAGCAAGGTCACCTCACAGACCCTGGCAGCTTTCACAGAAAAGAAGAAAAAGGTAATTTACAAAGAATTAGGACAAAGAATGACATTGACTTCTCTATATCACTGGAAACCAAAAGATAATGTGAAAACACTTCAGATTTTTTAAAGAAAAATTCCAACTCTGAAATCTAGTCAATCAACTAAGCAAGGGTGATCTTCCAAAGGCAAAATGTTTGCTTCACGTGAATCCTTTCTTAAAAGTTATGGGAGGATGTGCTCTGTCAAAACAAAGTTGTAAACCAAAATAGAGGAAGACTGCAAACATAGGAAACGACCCAGGAGAGAGGGGAAGGGCGCCTCTAGGGGGGTCACAAAGGCCCCAGAGCCGGTGGCTGGGCAGAGGCTGCCGTACTGAGGGCCCCGGGTCAGAAGATGCGGGTGGGACCATTCAGGACAATGATATGGGTAGAGTCCCTGAGGCACGTGAAGACCTTGAGAGATGACACAGGCAGTCGCCAGAGCCTTTGGAACCAAATTAGTGATAAATACATAGACAGGTAAACAAGCAAAAACACAAGATAGTTATCTGCTCTCGGGAAAACAAAAAGTTGTGCAGGAAAGAAAAATGAAGTATACCACACGGAATTAGTTGATCCCTTAAACAATAAGCATAATGACTTTGACAACATTTAAAAATGAAAACAGTCCAAGTATTAATACAAATACATTAAGGTCCTCCCCCTCCCTCCCCCATCCTGTTCCCCAAAGTGCCCGGAGCGGGCCTAACCCAGACATCTCCCTCTGTCTGTCCTCCAGTAGGCAGCTTCCCTTCAGGAGCAGGAGCTACTTGGCCCAGACAGGGGAAAACAAGAAAATAAATTTGAAAAGAGACCTGTGAGACCAAAAGAGAGAAGGCTGGTAATTAGAGCTTCAGACAGACCATAAATTCTGAACTCACAAATAAGGCTTTACGAGTCGAGTGTGGATAATTGATCCCCCAGCCTGGAGAACCTAGCAGATCGACTTAATCCCACTTTTTGCCTTGTGCATTTTAAATTATTTCGTTCTTGGAAAACCGGAAACACTTTCTGCGTAGAATCAGACAGCTCACTCCATGGGGTGCCAATTTTGGATCTCCACCGTGGGTTTGGCCAGAGACACTTGCCTTGAAGTCTGGAGATGTGTATCCAGTCAGACTGCAGTGACCAGTGCCAGAGCTGGGGCCTGCTCCACTCAGTCTGCACCTGCTGCCTGCGGACCTCTCCACCCCCACCACTCCAACGGGAGACAGCCATGTTTGGGGCCCCAGGCAGAGTGAGGATGGTACCGACAGTGGGAGGTGAACGGCCCAGAATGCTTCTGGCCGCTCAGATACTCCCCCAAAGGTCATGTCCAGCTCTAGCTCCCCAAGTTCAGCAGTAGCAGGTGCTGATCACTTCTCAGTTCCAGATGCTTCTCACTGCAGGCTGGGTGCAGGACTTGGTCCTCTCCATTCATGATGCCATTTGATCCTCACAGTAATAGCCCAGCGACATAGGTGATACTATTAGACCCATTTCACAGATGAAGAAACTGAGGTTCAAAGAAGCAAAGTGCTTTGCCTAAGATGCCACAGCTAAGAGGCAGTGGAGCTGGAATTTGAGTCCAAGTCTGTCTGACTCCAAAGTCTACCTTACAAGGCTCCTTTTGAGAATGTCCTCTGGGCCAGCACATCTCAGGGAGGAGAGAGGGGCCAGACCCAGAAACAGTCCTGCATGCTGAGTGAGCTCCTTCATAGAGGGCTGGTGAGCACAGGTGCCGAGGAGAAAGATCTGCGTGTCGGTGATGTGTAAGGGGTTGCCCTACCCCTCATCACTTGGAGTGGCCTTGGAAAAGGAGACTTGCAGGTCTAGGAAGTTGTCTTTAAAGGGCATGGTCATTCAGAGCAACCCCCAAAACTCAACCAAAAGCAGGGGGTATACATCACAGGAAGGCCAGCTCGGAAGGGAGGTGAGCTGGAAGGGGCCACTCTGCAAGAGCGCGGGGACCCTGGTGTGGAGAACTATGTGACCGGAAGCCAGATGCACTCTGTCAGGAATGTAGCTCAAAGGATTCTTGAGCTGGGGGCAGGGGGCAAGAGCACCTCAATCGATGTTCTGGTCTCTCTTCCCCTTCTCAGAACATCTATCATCACTTTCAGTCATCTCAAAAATTGGGATAATAATAGCCCTGCCTTGCCAAGAGGTTAGGAGGACTAGATAGGAAACTAGGGTTCAGGTAGATTAAGCCATTTGCCCAAGATCCCACTGCATGCAAGCAGGGGAGCAGAAGATCCTTGCATGGTATTCCTTTTAAACCAGCTCTGAGAAACTGCCAGGTTAGCAAACCCTTCCAGTGAACAGCAAGTGGGAAAGCCCTCTGTTAATGGATGTACCTGACAACTGTGAGGAGAGGAGGCAGGGAACTGGCTGGTGCACATTGGAATCCTGCTATGTGCCATGTCACAAGCAGACCCTGAGATGAAGATAAATATGCAAATGACAGATTATGACATTGCTTCTGAGAGGACATGTTAAGGTAGTGGGGGAATCAAGATGGGGAAGAGGCCATGTAGTGACATGATTACAGGTAAAGTCCCAGCATGGCCTGATCCTTCAGGGAACTCGAGTGTCAGTTATACCTCCAGAGTTTGTCCCACCTTGAAGCAAAGGAGTTAGGCTTTCCTACTCCTGCCTTGGTTGATCATTGTCTACAATCCACTCTGGAGGCACCTCCTGTCCTTGAAACCTCTGGGTGAAGCAACTACAACAGCCTAAAGGTGGTCCTCAGAAGAAGCTTGCAACTGTAAGCTGTTAGGAGAAAAGCGTGCAGAAGCTAGGCGTGGACAAGTGGAACTCATAAAGGAAATCCTAAGGAATCTAAGTAGAGAATTGACAGTGTCTACTACATGGATCCTCAATATACATGTTCTCATTTAATTAATATGCAACTCAATGAACAGGGTAATATCAGCCCCACTATACAGAAGAGGAAACTAAGATTCAGAAAAGTAACTCATTCAAGGACCCACAGTAAATGGGATCAATTCTATCTGCCTCCAAAGTCATGCTCTCACTGAGTGTACTGCACCAATTCCTCTGCTCCATTCTCCAGCCCCTCACAGCACTGGTCATCTAGGCCCTGCTCTTCTCGCAGGTTCCATCTAGTCTGCTTATTCCATCAACATCACACAAGGTCAAGGTACTCATTGAAGTGGAAGAAATGGATACAGTGGTGTTGGTGGCACAGATGTTAGCAATGACAGTGATAGTGATGATAATAGAGATAATTTTGATTATGTCAATAGAGACAGTGATGATGATGATATTTGTTGTGGGGATAAGAGTATTGGGATAATGAAGGTGCTGAGAGTAGTGGTGGTGATAGTGATAAAGATAGCATTGATGTTGGTGCAGTGAAGCTGGTAAGGGGGTGATGGAGGCAGTTATGGTGTAGGGGTGGAAGTAGTGGGATGGCAGCAGTGGAGGGTATGACAGTGATGGTGCTAATGGACATGGCCAAGATAGTATTGGCATTGTAGAGGTGATGATCCTGATGGCAGTGGTGATGGAATTGATAATGATGGTCATGGTGGTGGTGATGATTAGGGTGGTGGTGAAGAATGTGACAATTGTGGTGGTGATGGTAGTGGAGTAGGGATGGGGGTGGTGATGGTGATGGTAATGGTGATAGTGATGGTGATGGTGATGGTGATGGTGATGGTGATGATGATGGTGATGGTGATGGTGATGGTGATGGTGATGGTAATGTTTGTGGCCATGCTAGTATCAATGTGGTGGAAGTTGTGGAGGTGATGATGATGGAGGTGATGATAGTGGAAGTGATGGAAGGAAAAATTGTAGTGGTGGTAGAGGTGATGAGGATGGTGGTCATAGAAGTGATGACAGTGGTAGTGGTGGTAGAGTAGGTGTGGGGTTATGATGGTGATGGTGATGATAATGATTGTGACATGGTAGTATCAATGTGGTAGAAGTAGGGGAGGCAATGATGATATAATGAGGGTAGAGGTGCTGTAAGTGAGGATGGTGGTAGTGGAGGTGATGAGGGTGATAATAACAGCAGGAATGGTGGTGTGGTGTGGTGTGGTGGTAGAAATACTGTTCGGGCAGTGGAGATGTGGTTATTGGTGATAACAATGACTATTCAGGACGATGCTAGCAGTGAAGAGTTGCTTCCTGTGGTGCATCAGAAAATGGAGCTGGTGGGTCCTCACCTGGTGCCCTTGGGAAAGCCGAGGTGCCTTCTTGAGGGATCGGGGCTACAATGAGAGCACAGTCTGCCATGACAAGACCAAGACTACCAGGTGCCACCCCTCAGCAGAGAGCCAGAAGTCTGAGGAGGGGCAGGACGGCAGAGCGAGCAAGACAGCAAAGCGAGTCAGTCACATCATATTTCAGTAACAGCATGTAGCTGCTTGTTAGCAGAGATCTGCTTTCCAACGGCAAATAATAAAATTATGCTTTTTGTGCGGCTAATGAAATGCAAATTGAAGCTGGATGCGCATTAATGCAAAGAGTTGAATATCCATTTAATCAGCTCCTCCCTGCAGGGGCCAATGATAAAAATGACAGAGGAATTGCATTGCTAATTCTGGGCCTGTCACATCTTATACACCCTTACCTTGTAAACCCACTACTCCAGTGGCTGGCACCTGCCTGAAGGGCTCAAGGTCTATGCATCAGGGTTCCGGAGCCTGGGAAACCCTTTGAGGGGTGAGGGGAGGGGAAGGGGGAGGGCATGAATGGGGAGTGGGGAGGCCTGAAGGGACTAGAATGAAACAGATTGGATCTTTTCTGTATTCCCAAAACAAACGGCCACTACCCTCTCTACCACCTCCATCAGGCCAGCCTCTCTCAAACAGAGGTGGGTGGGACGATTGTCCGACTATTTCTTCCTGTGGTAGAAATCAGAGATCAGTAGTATAAACTAAGAGCTTACACTGTCTCAAGCACCATGCAGGGTAATTCACCTGCATCTACTCATTCAATCAGCACCCATGAGGTGGATACAATTACTCCTGTTTCCAAATGAGGAGACTGAGCCTCAGAGAGGCGAGTGCCTTGCCAAAGACACACAGGTAGTAAGGAATTTGAACCCAGACAGTCTGACTCTGAAGGCCATATTCTTCATTCCTGCAGTAGAACTGTTTGCCCTGAAGAAAGTGACATCTGGGAAAACAGTTCTGGGCAGACCCCCTGGTTCTTGGTGTCCAGCAATAGGAGGGAGAGGTGCCTGGGGAGCTAAAGAAGGTGAGTAAAGATGGGAAGGGTCAGCATAATAGTAGGAGGAGGAGCTGGAGGCCTTCTCTGTGGGCTCTGAATCCTGTCCAAACCAGTGACTTTGGGGCAAAGGAAGCAACTCAGCCCATCAGAGGGGAATCAGCCAGACGTGCACTCAGTAACCCTGGGAGAAAGGTGGTCAGCGTTGATCTGTAAGTCAGTGACTCCAGGGACAGCAAGGAGGAGATCCGAGGAGGCAGAAGGGGCGGTGAGGGGCGGCTGCAGTGGCAGAGGCCAGAGGTGATGGGCTGCAGGTGGGCCATCTGGGTACATCCCATCTGGGCCTCTGCTCTGTCCCGCCAGAACCAGCAGGAATGGCAAAGAGACGCTCGGGCCTCCCCTCTCCACCAGCACCACGAGTGGCTTCGATGGGCTCTGAGGAGCTCAGTGGAGACATGTAAAAGGACCCAAATGACAGTGTGCTGAGGGGTGCTTAACCCTGCTTAGCGCGCTGGAGACAGAGGCGGGGCAGGCATGCTGATGAGCCTCGGCTGCCTTCCCGAGCCTCTGCCTGACAACCCGTCAGGATTCTGATGGGACCTGACAGGGCCCTTCCAACCATCACACCATCATGCTGTGACTCGAGCAATGTTTACCTACCACCCGCCTCTGACAGGACCCAAAGGAGGAGGCTGCTGTAAACAGGGACCCCTTGCCGAGCTGCATCCCCTCACTCTGCCTGCCCCACTGGCTGCAGGGGAAACACCAGGCCCCCTGAGCAGCCCTCACAGCCGACCCTCATCCTGGCCACAGGGACAGCCCTCACTGTGGAGAGTCACCACTCTCTTATTTCAGTCACTTACTGAGCACCTACTATGTGCCAGGCACTGCACACTCTACTGAACAGTGGCAACCCTTTCAGAAAGGGACTCTTATGGTTCCTGTTTTATAATGTGAAAACGGAGGCCACCAAGCTGGACAGGAATGTGACTCCACTGACTACAAAGGTCTGTGCCCTGCGTGCTGTGCTCCGCTGTGGGCCACGCCCCAAGGGCAGCCACGGAGCAGGACACCCAGCCCCTGCTCTCAAAAACCTTTCTAGTTCCTCTGGGGTAACTGCCTTTCAAAAGAGCATCTCACACACACATCCTGTAGCTTAAAATGCGGATTGAAAACCAAACACAGAGAGTGTGCAGACTACGCTGCCACTGGCGTGAAAGAGAGAAATAAAGACGTGTTTGTTTGCCTAATGTAAACACATTTGAAAGACACCCTCGGGGACCTGAGAACTCAGTAGCCGTCTAGCTGGGGGCAGGAATGGGCAGATGGGGCAAGGAGGGAGACTTAGTCCATGATCCTTCCATTTTATTTTTATTTTTGAATGCATAACAATATCAGCTACGCAAAAAATTAAATGAAGTTTTTGACTAAGAAAATTAAGCATCCTTTCGCATTCATTAGCCCATTACATGCGCACAAGAAGACAGTGATGGGGCCCCAGTAAATGTAATAAAAATAGAAAAAATAAAACACAGTGTCTCTGGCCAAGGTCCATGGTCCCCTCACTGAGAGCGCTGACGAGAGCCCAGCAGAGCGACTCCTCATTGACACAGAAATGAGACCTTGCTGTTTTCTTTCCTCACTGAAGGACACTTAGGAGATTTGACTCCTTTTTAGCACAGGACAATGTAAATTACTTTCCCAGCCCTAGCTGGTTTGGCTCAATGGATAGAGCGTCAGCCTGCGGACTGGAGGGTCCCGGGTTTGATTCAGGTCAAGGGCACATGTCCGGGTTGTGGCCTCGATCCCCAGTAGGGGGCGTGCAAGAGGCAGCCAATCGATGATTCTCTCTCATCATTGCTGTTTCCATCTCTCTCTCCCTCTCCTTTCCTCTCTGAAATCAATAAAAATATATTTAAAAAATAACTTTCCCAGACACTATTAAACAGTGGTTTGATCACTAATAGCAATTTCAATTCTAAGATTTACTTCAGGGTCACTCACATTTCTTTCCTGCCACTTAAATGAAGCAAGAACATTTCTTCATTTGTTGTCATCATAATCAAGGCGCTTTGTGTTAGAAATAACAGAATTTAATTTAAACTTGGTTAAAGAAAAAAAGAGACAGTTTCTCAATGGAGTAAGTTTATTTTAAAGAACCCTTCCTCTCCCCACCCCCCACCCCCCCAAAAAAGAAAGGACAGGGATGGGCGCATTTTGCAGCAAAGAAGAGTTGTCAGGGCTGTGGCTCACACGCTGGTCGGCAGGGGAACCAGGGAGGGCCACCCACCCATCTCCTCATTTCCCAAGCATGGGCTCCTAGTCCAGCAGAGCCAGGCACGTAGTAGGTCTCAGTAAATAAGACATCATCCCCCGCTCCAGGACCTCAGGTGGGAGGGCCATGGTAAAGTAAACTTGTTCCCCTAAAACAGGAAAAATAATGAAACCTCAGCACCTTCCAGGCTCGGCCAGAAGAACCCCTTGGTGGGGAGGGAGGCTGGCACAGGCACGTAGACCCTGTCACCTTGGGCTCACCTCTTGCGGGAGGGTCTGGCCTCGATTCCCGCTGCTGCCTAAGGCATCACTCCCACACTGGCCACCCTTAGCACAACCAAGACCAACATAACTTTCCAAAAAGCTCCACTGAGGAACTGAGGGAATGAGACCAAGGAGGGGCTCCTGCTTCAGTGTCTGATCCCCACACCTTCTCACCTGCCCACTGGCAGCACCAGGGCCATGTCCTGAGTCCTCATCTCCCACGCCCTCTCATCTTCCATGTGGAGGCACCAACCCCACACCACCCCCAAGACCTGCACCTGACTTCCCACTTCCAGGTCAGGCTTCGGGGTTCATGACCAAAAAAGGCACTGATCAGGACCCTGCCCCCCAGATCCTGTCCCAGTGCGCCTCTCAGGCCACACTCACCCACCCCCTAACTCGGGCGGTAACACCCACCCCCTAACTCGGGCATTCGAGTCCCTGGTTTATGTGCCCAGGGGAGATAAAACAACATGAATGCAGAGCCATAGAACAGGAGACAAGGAAGGGAGAAGGTCCTCACAGAAGCTTTGAGCTGGGACTTCTCAACCAGCCTCCTAGATCCCAGACTGAGATGGGGGAGCACACGGATGAACGAGACGGGCTCCCTAGGGTAGGAGAGACTGGTGTGAAAACAACACGGGCAGAGAGCGTCATAAGCACAAGAGAAAGGAGAGGGGGCCGGGACTGCTGGGAATGCCAGAGAGGCTTCCAGAAGGAAGGATGGACAAGGGTGGGTCGCCAGCAGACCAGTGCGAAGGCAACTTCCAAAGGAACAGCTTCCTCAGTGCAACTGTCCAGACCGGGGCGAGGTCACACGAGCCTGGTCGGGGCTAAAGTCATGCTACCAAGTTGAACTTCCTTCAGGGAGGGGTCTCTCTCTCTCTCGTACCATGGCCACGAGCTCTGTGCAGCTACCCAGCACTTGGAATGTGGCCAGGACAACTGATGGCTGGGCTGCGTACATGTTTGAAGGTTTAACTCGTTGAAACTTAAATAGTCGCATGTGTCCTGTGCCGCCTTCGTGGACAGCACAGCCCTGAAGCTGCCCGGAGGGTAAGGGTGAGGGGAGGTGCTGGCGCCCAGTAGTCACCCGATAGGAAGGAGTCTCTGAGGACGGAGGTGCCGAGGAAAGGCCAGTCAAGGAGAGAATTTAAGCACTGGTGACCTTCTAGACATCAAAGTGAGGCTGGGGTCAAGCTCGGCACATGCTGCGGGCCAGTCATGGGCCATCTGGGTTCCCCGAAGCCAAGGACAGGGGTTCCTTGAAGCCATCACTCAGCTGAGTTTGGGGCGGCCTGAATTGTCTTTGTTTGTGGCTGTTTGTTTTGAGTAGTGTCATTATTTTATTTTTAAATTACCTATAATGCACCCTTGAAAAATTCCCTAATTACAGATAGGATAAATACATAATTGCAGACTTTTAAAAAGCACATATTATTTACTCAATACTCCATAATTACGGTCTTTTCCATGAAATGTATTATTTCCTGGATGGTCCATAATCGCTCCTTTGAAGCCGGCTGGGGAAGGCCAAATTGTTCCTCGGATTCAGTCACAGGTCACTGCTCCATCCCATCAGGCAGTTTACAAGTCACTGTGGCTGGCGGAGCCCAGCAGGGCCACGTCCCAGGGAACACTGAGTTAGGTCTCTACACAGGCAGGTGACCACCCTGTGGGCGCCGCTCAAACTGAAGATGGCTGGGATTTGGGGCTTGAGGATGAGGTCCTACTGTTTCCCTCATGATTCTTCTGATGACGGGCAGCATGGCCTACTTCTAGTGCTCAGGCTCAGGATGGCCAGCTGCTGTGCACCCCAGCACCATCCTCACTCCCTAACCTTACACAAGGGGCTTAGTTTGGGTCATACCAAAAGCAGCCCCTGAGCTCAGCATTTGGTGAAATGATCCCAGGAAGTCCAGGTGAGGGAGAAGGAAAGTAAGACAGGAGAAAGAGAAAAGCCACATGAGTGTGCATTTGTGAGCAGGTGACCATGGCTGTACCTCTATAGACTGTAGAACACACCTCAGAATAATCCCCTGAGGGCTGAGGAAGCTCCATGGTTACCCACCAACTCCCAGCTCTCACTTCTAAGGGATGGCATGGGTGCATTGACTCCCGGCACTCCCAGGCTGCCCTGCACACAGGCAGCTTGACACGGGGAGCCATCAGCGCTCACAGCCACTCTCCACCAAGGCTGCTGGTGACCCCCAGGAAGGGCCAACAGGTTATAGACAGGGCACTAATAACATCTGCTAAAGCACATGACTTAACCTTATCCTTGCCCCCGTTTTCTTCCCTGCAAATGAAGGTAAAAATAGTACAAAAAAATAGGACCTGCCCCTTAGATGATGAGGAAGAAAAACTGAGGTTGGATAAATGGAAGTTACTATTGAAGTAGCTATTATTGTGAGTGACTATGGGCAAGACCTTAGCTCAGCCCTTGGCGTGCTCTTCCCCGTCGGGGCCACGCCTGGCAGCGTAGATGGCAGCCCACACCCACCATCTAGGTGACTTCAGCGAGGCTTCCAGGACTAGCCCAACAAGCATCTTGATGGCAGGTCCTTTGCCAGGTGGCTGTGCCCCCACACCCGTCACCCTGAGTCAGACATTGTTGGCTAATGCATCATCCCACCCCTCTTCTTTCTCACTGTAGACCCCCAAGCTGGTCCAAATATAAGTGGCTGCAACCAGAGGAATCTGGCTTAGGCTCAGCCAATCACGGTGCGCCTAGTCTCCTCTCCCCAAGTGGTTAGTTTAGTCATTTGATCCAACGAGATGCCAAGGAAGTAAATTGGGAAAGGCGTTCCCCCTTCCAGATAAAGAGGTATTCTCTCTTCAGGGTTTGGACAGTATTGTATGAGGAGCGATGCTTGGTGCAGCCGCCGCCATCTTGCACCAGGAGGACACAAGGCTGAAGACAAAGTCAACACATGGACAGTGGCAGAGCAGACAATGGGAAAAATCCAAGTCTTGCTCACATCACTGAGTCCCCAAATAGCAGTATACGTAAGAGTCAACACCAATGTAGCACTTACCATGTCTCAGGCACTGCTCTAAGCACTTTGCACTTGTTAACCCGTGTAATCCTCCCCAGAGCCCAGTGAGAAAAGTCCTGTTGGTAGACCCATTTGCAGATGTAAAACCTGAAGCCCAGAAAGGTTAAGTAACTGTTCAAGGTCATACAGCTAGCGCTTACTCCACCTTAGGCAGAATAACTTTGGGCTTTAAACACACCTCAGAATAATCCCCTGAGGGCTGGGGTTACATTAGACTCTACTGCCACTCTGCTGTCCTTGTAATGTGCAAAAATAAGTCTCCCTACCCTTTAAGCCATTTTGACTTGGTTCTGTTGTTAAATGCAGCTGAAAGCATCCTAATTGATGCACCTCCTTGGGAAAAGAAAAAAAAAGAAAGACAGAAAGAGGGAGGGAGGAAGGGAAAGAGGGAGGGAAAGAGGGAGGGAGGAAGGGAGAGAAGGAGAGAGGGAGGGAGGAAGGGAGGGAGGAACCCAAAATTTGAAATCAGTGGGGCTGAGTAAGTCTTAGATGTGCATCAACAGTGTGACATCTGGAAGCCTGTGCCTCGTGCACTCCACTAGCGGGCCCCTCCTCTTGCAATGATAACATGACAAAGTATGGCTGTTGCTATCGGCCCAGCTTTACTATGAGTCTGTGCTCAGCACTTATGTAGATCTTCTCATTTAATCCTCAAGGTGACTCAGCAAGACAGGGGCTACCATCCTTAGCTTATGAATTAGGAGGTCATAATAATGCTAACTAGCATGTCCTGAGTTCTCATTCTATGCCAGCCTTTTTCCATGCTTTTTCCATGCCTCTCTTGACCTTCACAACAGCCCAATAAAGTTATCATCATTTTATATAAAGGAGAAACCAAGGCTCAGGGGGAGGTGAGTCTCATGGCCAAGGTCACAAGATAATAGGGAAAGCTAGTACTCAAACTCCCTCTCCCTGACTCCCAGACTTGGGGGTCTGCAAGAGGGAAGAAAGGCATGGCCGGAGAAGTAGCCACCACGGACTGAGAAGTGGTGGGAGCTCAGCCAGTGGGGTCAAGTGGCCTGGAGCCCAGGCTAATGGCCACCAGCACAAGGAGGGAGGAGGACTTGATATCACCTGAAGTGGCCAACAATGGGGAGACGTGAACATCATCAGAATGTTCACACAGAAGCTAGGTGAGGGTTTGTGCCAAAGGTAGGAGAGTCTCAAGACCCCATCCATTTCCAAGAGACAGGGAGTTTAAGATTCTAGACTTTAGTAGTCCCATGTCTGAACTCTCTCCAACGCCATGGAGGCCTCTGTGTTTCCTGCTTACTCAAAGGAGGGAGCCGCCAAAGGAGCACTGGACCAGGGGCCCAGAAACCTGGGACTTGCCACTCTGCCTGTCCCTGTTGCCTTACCAGGTGTCAGCCCAGGGCGCAGTGCCAGGCGTGGCTCTGATGGGACAAGGAGGCACAAGAATGAGCTCCACCCTCCGCTGGCTTACCCTGAAACACCAGCCTGCTGGATTTCCAGAGAAATCCATCGGGTGGCTAATGAGCAAGCCCTCCCCAACCCTGTCTGGGTCTTAGGGTTGTGAGGGCTGTTCCTGGGCTGAGAGCAGCCATCTTGAGCTTGACTACTTCTCATGAGGAAACTGAGGCAATTCTCTGTTCCAGCCTCAGTTTTGTCTTCTGTAAAATGGGTTGCCATACGGGTCCCAGCCCTTGGGAGAGGGTGGCTTCTTCCCTGGCTTCTGGGAGCTAGCTCACACTGAGAAGTGGGAAGTCGTGGGGTTCTCCTTCCCCCAGCCTTTTTAATCCTTTGTACTCACAAATGGTCTCCAAGACTCACCCCAAAAAATTAGGTTTAAGGTGGTCTGACTTATCCATCAACTTCATCACTTTCCCGAAGGCAGGTATCATGGACACAGACAGATTGAAGTCCCCAGCCCTGCCCTTCCAGGCTGTATAACCCTGTGCAAGTCTATCTACCTTTGGTTTCTCATCTTTGAAATGGGAATACAATATCACATTGTCCCACCATTGTGAGGATGAGATGAAATAAGGCATTAAATAGTTTGACAAAGTACACAGCTGATACTCAATAAATGCTCGTTTTCCTCCCATGGGATAGGCTGGAATAGGCTCTCTCCCTTCTCCCCAGGGAAAAGGGTGCCGGGCCTAGAGGCAGCTGCAGGTGCCATCCCCGCCCCCAGGGACAGGCCGCCTGCAGTGTGGGCGCCAATTGGGATGCGGGCAGGTTCTCGGGCCAGGTAAAGGACAAAGGAGGGTCTGAGGCAGAGCTGCATCAGCAGTTAGGAAGGGCAGTGCTGTGACAGGGACACTGCGTGCAGCCCACTCTTCTGAGCCAATGCCCAAGAAATCGCACTTGGCCTAGAAGAGCGTGCACTGCCTGACAATGAGGGCGCTGCAGGCTCCCCACTCCCCACCTCCTTCCCTGCTGCCTCCCACTCCAGTTTCAAGGTCCCAGCTCCCTGTCAGGGTACCCGCCTACTCCAGCCTGCAGGGACCCCTCCCCCAGTGTGAGCTCCTAACAGGTTAACAACTCTCCATGCAACACAGGTGGACTCGGGGTCTCCGTGTGCCCACGGGGAGCTGTGGGGGAAGCAGAGCCCAACATGCCATGCCCAGACCACAGGGAGCTTCCCTCGCAGTGAGCTGAAGCCGGAGGCCCCCTGCCTCACTCACAGCCCTGCCCATGCCCGGGCTCCTCTGAAGGATGGCATCCCAAAGTACCGCCCATAAACCGCTTCTGACCAGCCATAGGTCAGATAAGCCCCACAACATGTGCCCATTCCCTCACAGGGCTGCTGGCCAAGTAGCGATGTTAATGACCATCCCTCTTTGCAAAGCTGTTGAGTCAGGAACATGTCACCGAATGCCCTCCCGTAGTCGCTCAGAAGAGCTGTGGAGGGAGGTCCCTCCTTCTCATCTGCATAATTAGAAATGGGGCTGGGATTTCTAAGACCCCTCCCAGAGCTAACCATCCAGGGGCCGGAGCCTGCCCAGGGAAAGCCAGCCCCAAGTCCCATTTCCAAATCAGCCCACCAAACAGGCCCCTCAGGAAGGTGAGCTCCCCAGCGTGAGGGGTGGGCTCGGGAAAGAGGCCTGCAGCAGCAGGAGCAGCTGTTTAGTATCAGAACAGACTCCTGGGAGTGCATTGGGAGAGGATGGCAAACGGCAGGACCTGAGCTGAAATGGGGCGAGCAGGGCCTTGGGTCTCATCCTCACACCCCAGTGAACCCGCACCCTTGAGCCCCTTCGCATGCTTGGGGAAATCTTGGAGGGGTGTACCAGCCTGGTCAGCACACCCACTGATGTTTTGGTCCCCTCCAAGTCCTCCTGGCTTCTCCATGTGAGGGCAGTGCGCTCAGCATGGCTCAGAGACAGGAAGCTGGTGGCCCAAAGACCACTTTTAGTAATGAGAGACCAGAACTGGTGGGCGCCTGCCTCTGCTCCCTCGTCCCCAGGGGGTGACACCCAGGCACACTCTCTCAGGGGCCCAGAGCGAGGTTGTGCCTCAGTGGCCCACTTGCTCAACACACCCTTTACCGGTCTTCCTCCCAGTCCTGTCTCACTTCACCACCTCACTTTGCTTTCTGGGACCACCCTACATAACCCCACCACCACCACCAATGCTGGCCTCAGGGCCCACCGTGCACTATGGAAGACAAAAGGCCCAGAGGCCCTGCTCCCAGCCCTCCCCTGGCAGCTGGGGTGACGGGTGACCTGGTTCCATTGGTCAGAGGCAGCAGCCTGCACTTTTGAATCTGGCTGAGGACACACACACACAAAAGCAAGGCCTGGTTTCCATTCTAGTGAAGGCTGCAGCAGCGACACAAACGTTCTGTTTCCAAGGACCCCCGGGGACACGGTGCCCACAGAACTGTCCAGGGCCCGGGCCGGCTGTGCTATTGCCGGAGGGCCCGCCCAGGTGGCCTGTGCGGGAGGACTGTGGCTGTGTTCCTGGCTGCCAGCTGGGCCCCTGCTTACTGCCTGCACCTTGCTTCTCAGGCTTCCTGCAATCCAGCAAACACCTTTTCTACAACCTGCCTTTCCTACTTGACATAATAGCCAGAGCCTATTTCTGTGGCCTGGGACTAGAACTCCCAGCTGACAGGCACACAGGGAGCCGTGGGAGAATGACTGCGAGGCTCGGGCCTCTTCTAGGATCCGACAACCCCGGTTCCAAAGCACAGCGAGATGAAGACAGCGGTGGAGAGAGGCGGGGAAGGGGGAGAGGAAAGCAGTCGCTGAGGTCCTTTCACAGTGACTTAGGGCCCACCCTTCGGAAAGAAAGCCATGGCCCTGCCTTCATGGAGCTCCAGTCTGAGGTGTTGGGCGGAAAGCCAGAGGTAAGCCTGAGGCATGGAGACAGCAGGTGACTGGGATCCAAGGGCTTCCCGGAGGAGCGGTGTCTGAGTGTGGCTGAGGGAAAAGCAGGGAGGAACGGGGAAGGGAAGAGAGCAAGCCAGATGCTCCACAGCCATGAGCAGGCTGGCCTGGAGCCGACCTCAGGCTCGATCGTGACTTGCTGCCTGGCTCCGACTGTGAATCTGGGAGACAGGCAGGCGGCTCTCTGGGAGACCACCGTTCTCTGGGGAGGGCTCCATGTTTGTCACCCGCTAATAGGAAATGAAAACATCCGCAAATGTGTGCAGAGAGGTAGAAGGCCGCATGCTCACGCACGCTCACACACGCACCCCAAGGAGAGGCACAGAGCGAAAACGTCAGTTTGCTGCTGGTGGGTCTTTGTATGAGAATCATGGTTGGGACGGGACTCTCCCGTCTTCAAGCGGGGGTTTCGGGGGAGAGAGCTGCCAGCCCAGGCCCAAAGCTGCCTCTCTTAGCAGCGGGGTTGGTGTTGCCCTCGTGACTGCTTTCAGTGGGAGAGGTGACAGGGCGGCGGAGCAGGAGATGCCGGCTTGGGAGGCAACACACTGGGCTTCCACCCTCAGCTCTTCCAAACTGTTTAGATGGCCTTGTAAGAGTCCCCTTCCCTATCTTGGCCTCAGTTTTCCCATCTGCTCTTGAGAAAATTAGTCTACATCAGCCATAGCCAAGAGTTGTCATCTTACATGCTTACCCCTAATCAACAGACAGTGGCCACCTGGAGCACTCTGATGAGAAGGAACCTGGGTTTAGCAGAGGCACGATTGATTAGTGATGTCTGCCACGGGCACAGGTGGGGGCAGAGGTGGCACATGTACTACCCATCATCCCTGGCCTCTGGAGTCCTAACACACTGTGAGTCCATGACCTGACCTCTTGGGTTCCTACCTGTGGAGTGCTGCAGCCAGCTTACACCCACTCATGGAGCCAACTGTGTACCTCTTCCCACGCCTCGTACAGTGACATTGTCAGCCTGAAATCAACCACAATGGGGAATATTTACACCATGGAAATTGGCAAATGCTGCAAATCAAGGCTTTCCCCACTTCCCCAGAGAGCTGTTGTTAGACAGTTACTACACACCACTGGCTTGATCCCTTCCGCAGCAGCAGGGCCATGGGGAAAAGGGAATCCAGGCAGTCCCTTCAGCCCTGAGCTCCACAGGGAATCTTTGTCCCCTGAGAGTGGCCAGTGCCCACAGATGCCAGAGTCCACACTACCCTATCAGAGAATCACAATCCCTAGATGATCCTCATCAACACTTGTCTTGGTCTGAGAGGCTCCTATAACAGGATCTCCAGACTGGGTGACTTCTGAACTACACACATGTAGTTCTCAGGGTCTGCATGCTGGAAGTCCAGGGTCAGGGCTCCAGCAGACTCCGTGTCTGGTGAAAGACGCTTCCTGCCACATAGCCACGTTCTCGCTGTGTCTTCACATGGTGGAAGGGGCGAGAGAGCTCTCTGGGTCTCTCTTATAAGAGCTCTGACCCCATTCATGATGTCCACCCCCATGACCTAATCACCTCCCAAAGGCCCCACTTCCTAATACCACCACATCAGAGAATAGGTTTCAATATGTGAATTATCGGGGGGGGAGGCGGGGAGAACCACAGACATTCAGTCTATAACACTGCTCTTGCTGCACGCATCCTCATTTGGGGGACCCACTCCTTCTGCCTTGGCGCCATGCATGCCCTCCTCCTTCAGGAAGCCTTCTCAGACCTCGTTCGTTTGTGGATCCCAACTCCCCCGACCCTTTCAGCTCCCATGCCACTCTCTGCGTTTGCTGTTTCTGGGATAAAAACTTCCTCCCTGGTAGCTTCTGGGTCCAAAGCCAATGTCTCCTATTCTTCAAGCCCCACCGTCAATGCCCTACATAGACCTGGCCATGGAACAGCCCATGGAGACGCCAGCTGCCTGGGACAGGTCTGAAATGCCTTTCACCGTTTTCCCAACCGGATCTCATTTCAAACATGAAGAAACTGAGGCCCAGAACCATGCGTTAGCTGCCTGTTGGTAGCTGAGGTAGCTCCAGAACCCAGGTCTCCTGACTCCTGCACACCGCCTGGGAGTCACAGGTACAGATGCAGAGATGTGCTCACAGAGGACCAGAGATTTAAGCAAGGTCACAGCATGACCCAGGGGCTGAGCCAGGACAGACCCAGGTCCCCAGCATCCCTGAATGAGGCTGGGCCCTCCACCTGCACCCCTGCCTCTCCCTTCACTTCCGCCTACTAACCAGCCTGGACGTGTTCACAGCAGGGCCCTGGGACCCGTCTCATCTCCCACCTCTCTCTCCAGCATCAAACCACAGGGGTCACGTCAGCAAACCAGCAGGCCTGAAGCCCCAGACCCCTCCACAGCCACGTTCTCCAGCAGGGAGCGAGGCCCAGGGTGGCCCTGCCGACTGCATCCGGGCCATCTCCTCCCTCTCCCTCTTCCCCGGGCTGCTGCTTAACATGCACACGGGAACCTCGACGCTGAGCGTATAGATTTCTCTTTGTCTTTGGTGGTAATTATTAGCTGTCTCGGCGGGTGAATGCAGGCAGAAACAAAGGCAGCAAGGGTTGTAAAACCTTTTATCTCGATCAGGCCGCATTATTTGATAAGGTGCTAAGCTAATAGCAACGCATGTCAAATTGTGTTTAGACAGATCGAGGGGCTGGCAATGGAGGGTATATTTGTCTCCGGAAACCTGCACCTGGAAGGATAAAAAGAAAGGCACTGATATTCGCAGCCCTGTGCAGAATGCAGACGGCCCAGCCTCTGGGGCTCCTGGCATAGAGTCTCCCTGGAGAGGGGGCTACATTGGAGGCTGAGAGGGAGAGTGTGGGCCCACATGTGCTCATTCCCTCTCAAGTCCGTGGCAGGGTCTTTGCCCTGAGGCCCACAGGTTCGCTCAGAAGTCAGCTGCAAAGGTGGGATTCGAATCCGGTTCCGTGGTTCCCAAGCCAGAGCACCTATCACAAGCATTTTTAAACTCCAAACATGTAAATCTACCCGTGCATAACACTGATTCTTACAGACAGAATCTCTACCCTCAGGAAGTGGCCTGGACCATATGGAATTAGTACTAAAGCATGTGCTGTCTTGAGGAGTGGCTACAAAGGCCAGAAAAATCCAGGAAGACTTTCTGGAGGAGGTGGGGTTTCAAATGAGCCTTGCAGGATGAGAAGGGTTTGAAACCAGAACCGGTGAAGAAGCACCCCTAACCACCAAGCTTCAAACTCCTCGCTATGAACTCCCAGGTGACTGTTTTGCTGTTTCCCCGGGTCCTGCCAGGCACGTCCTCTGGTTTGCCTTTCCCAGTCCCTCCAGAAGAGCTTCACCCCACCCCCAGGTCCCCAGCGCGCACCCACAGCTGGCCCCTCTGTGTCCTTTGTGGGCTGGACGGTGGTGTTAGAGGAAGACAAGAAGCAGAGGAGGCAGGTGCCACAAATACTTACCAAAGCCTAGAAAAATGCACACCCTTTGACATGGTGGCTTTATGGCTAGACATAGTTCCTAAGGAAATGACTAGGAATGTGCACAGCTTTTGAGCTCCCAGGATGTCCACAACAGGCTTGTTTCTATTAGCAAGAAATTGGAAACAGCCTTCAACATCCAACGATGCAGGATTGGCTGAGAGAAATATATGGGACATTTACATAAAGCCATTATGAAATAATCATTGATCAGAGTATTCGTTGGGGTTCTCCCTGGAGCAGACCCAGGACTCTCACGCACACACACTTGATGCAAAGGGGGTGGTGGTAGAGGAGTGGGGAGGTGAGACCAGGGAGCAGGCAGTGACCCGTGTGTTTTCGAACCAGCTACCACCCTGGGCAATTAGAGCCTAATTCCTTTGCATGAACGCTGGGACTAGCATAAAACACTACCCTCAGAGTGGTCCCACCAAGGGCTGAGGGAGCTGGAGGGTCTGTACCCCAGGTCGTCGATTGGGGGCTGTTGGAGGCAGGAGACAAGAGCACTTCCAGCCGCGGGGCAGCTGAGCAGGCTCCTCAGCGGGAGGCAGTCCTTGGGCCACAAAACGCAGGTGCCAGCAGGCGCGTGGGGACCAGCGGTGCACTGCAGCGACAGGGCCGAGGTGTGGGCAGGGCACGGCTGCTGCCGGCTGCCATCTGTGTTTCCTCCCCCGCAGCCCGCACTGGGAAAAGCCAGGTTAAATGAAGACAAACCTGTGTCTTTACTTCAGGGCGCCTCTTGACACACTACTGTGCGCTGGTGAATTTCCAAGAGCTCGGTACACACTGACCGCATCCAGGGCCTCGCTGTCCGGCTTTTTACTCCTCCCGAGGCATGCCTGCAAGGTCCCTCGGACATCAGTGCTGTCCAGAGCAGAGGCTGGGAGACCTGTCGCAGCTGCCTTCTCGTTAGCATGGAAAGCGGAGAAGGCAGGTTCTCGCCGCAGTTGGTCCAAGATGCTCCCATTTGTTTAATGTGTTTGACAAGAGAATGACCAGCAACTTCTCATCTCAGCTTTGATCCTAGAGAAGCATTTGCACCCAAGGACACATGTTCAAGAGCATTTCTTGCAATAGAAAAAAAAAAAAAAAAAAAAGCGGAAGCAATCTAAAAGCCCATCACGAGGGGATGGCTAAATAAAGGCTGATGTGTCTATGCCGAGGACTTCTCCCCAGCAGTCGGACGAACGAGATGAGCTATGAGTGCTGACACGGAGAGAACGCCAAGACTAATGGTTAGGTGACAACATCGGAGCGCAGAACAATGCATACCGTGTGATACCATTTCTGCTGAAGAAAAAAACACCAAGTACACTAAAAATAAAACCGTGTCTTTCTCTATGTACAGATATAAATGCGTGTGTACACTTAGGGGGAAATCAGGCACCATACACATCAAAATGATCACCGCGGCTCCCCGGGCGGGAAAGGGGAGCGGGCTGGAGAGGGGAGGGGACACCTTCGAGGGGTCGGTACTGCTTGAATGTTTCCAGCAAGAGCGCTTTCCTCAATTATGTGTAATTAAAAAGAAATGAAAATATTTCAAAGGAGAAAAAGGGAGAGCCTGGCAGTATATCCACCAAAATACCAAAATATTTACAGGGTTTATCTCCGAGTGCTGGGATTAGGGTGTTTTTAATTTTCTCCTGTTTGCTTATCTGTATTTTTAAATTTCCTACAAAGAGCATGCATGTTTTTGTAATGAGAGGAAAAAAACTAAAGTAATTTTTAATTAAATACCCCGCACACAGGCCCCCCAGGGGGAGCGGTCCCCTCCCCTGAGTGGGCTGGTGCCCACTGTTTCCTTGCACTCCTCCGGGGCGGATTTGGGCTTCGATTCCAGGCTCCCAGGCATGGTGTGCTCAGCTGCACACCCCAGTGTCCGAGGGACCGCTCTCCAAGGCCCAGCTCTGCCTTCTCTCTCCACGCAATCTCAGGCCCCGCGATGCCCGCTCCGGGTCTCACCCTCATCTCCTGGCCCCGGGGAAGCCTGACACTCCCCACCCCCTGCCTTCCCCTCCTGCTGCTGAGAGGCCCAGGAGGTGACAGCCTTGCTTGTCCTCAGGCCACCATTATGGTGGTCAGCAGACAGGAGAAGAGACTGACCAGGAGCCGTGGCCACCAGCAGAGTCCTAGGACCCCGGACCGTGTGGAGGAGCACCTGGAATTGGAAGGCAGGCCGCTCACAGAAACGTGGAAGATGCGGAGCAGACACGTGAGCAGCGGCCGGCTGCAGGCGCTGTGTCTCCTCCGAGCGGGGCCTGCGTGTCAGATTTTCCACTCTATTTCTCTGTGGCATGTTCTGCACATCCCAGAGCTAAAAATAACTGCAGCACGTGAGTGGGGAGCAGCCCGGGGTGGCTCCAGGAGCCGTGGGGCTGGTTGGCTCAGCAGCCTCCCTTCTCTGGGCAGGACAGGCCCCGGCCACACAAACCCGTCTCCGCTCTCCTCTCCTCTCATCTCCCACCTCACACCTTCCTCCCCTGTCCCCAGGAGCTGACAGCCTGGGAACAACAAGAATGGAAAATCCCCAAAAAGGTCATCTCTTCCCTCCCCCTGGGAGGGGTACAGTCACCCCTAAGTCCTCAAGGACCACAGAGAAGTTCCCGTAAATCTAAGAGTCCTCCTATTTAACCTGTCCCCTGGCCCACAGTCCCGCACTTGGAAAGCCATTCCTGAGTCTAGCTGGCACCCTGCTGTCCAGCCAAGCCCGTTCTATTGTTCTCCCTGCAGGAGAATAGAGAGAAGCGCTGCTTCTGAGTTTAAATCGAACTGGACCTGGGGCAGATGCGTGGCCCGGTGACATCTACTGCCCCAAGAGCCTGTGACTCCGCCCCCAGGCCAGAAAGGGATCCTCCCCGCCCCAGAGCGGAACTCCAGCGCCTTCCACCAGCTGCAAGGTATCAAATGCCTTTCCTATTGGGCAATCCCTGGCCCCCACATTCACCGGTGCAGCCACGAGCATGAATTGTGTGTGCACCTGTGCCAGGCCAGGAGGCGTCAGGAGGCTGGGGGCATAAGAGGACCCTGTGCCCTCAAAGAGCTTATGTTCAGTTCAGGCTCGAGCCTCCCGCAAGAAAAGGCAGCTCCTGCTGTGTCTACCGGGTAGACTCTACCCCATCGAAGGGGGAGGCATGGTCGTCAGAGCAGCTGAAAGAGCGGCCTGGGCTGGGGTGGCCCTAGAGGAGCGAGCAGAATTGGGGTCACCCATCCCACCGGCTCTCGGGCAATATGGCCTTGTTCTCCTCCATAAAGAAGTGGGTTCGCTTTCTCTACCCTCTTGAATGTGGGTGGGCTCATGACTGCTTTGTCCATAGAATATGGGAACTCGGTACTACTGGTTCAAGGCATAGCCCTTAGCCCGATGGCCCCCACTTTCAGCCCCCGGGGCCAGCTGCCATGTAAACCTACAGCTACCCTGAGCTCAGCTGCTGGCGAGGCCCAGATCCTGCAGAGGCCCTGGAGGAGGACACGCTGCCAGAGAGAGGCCAAGGATACTGAGAGGCCGGGACAGCACACAAGCAGCCTTCCTGGGTGGCCTCCAGCCCATCCCACAACATGAGACCCTCAGGAGAGAACTGCTCAGCTGAGCCCAGTCAACACAGAATTGGGCACCATAATAGTAAATTGCTCCAAGCCACTAAGTTTAGGGAGGGGCGGGGGTTAAACTCAGTAGCTAACCAGAACAGGTGTCTCTCCCTCCCTCCACTTGCAGTTTTCGGGGAGAAGGTGGTCACAGAGAGATGAGGAAGAGGAGGGGAAGGAGGCAAGGAGGTGGGGTCAGGGTTCCAGGAGCCTCAGACACTGGCCCACACATTAGGAGCCTGCATGCCGGGCCCTGCTTGGCCTGGCCTGTGCTGCTCTCTCCCCTCCCGGGAAGTGAGGAGCTGGAACCCATGACCCCTGAGGCCCGCTCCAGCTCTTGCAGTTGGATCTCCACCATATGGCTCATTCCAACTCTGATTCTGTCCAGCAGAGCCAGGCACCCTGGCACTGGGCAGACCCCGGAGGCCCTCAGGATGCCCCACCGCACCCTGCACCACTGGAGACCCCAGCACTGCAAACCTCTGAGCCCAGCAAGTCTGTCCTGGCCAGCCCTGCCAACCCTCACACTTATGCCTGGCGACGCTGAGCCTGTGGGGCTAAGCTCGTGCTCGTTGCTGTGCCCGTGTCCAGAGCTGTGCCAGGCCGTTAACATGAATGATCCTATTTCATTCTCCCAGCCATCCGAAGAGGCAGATATTGCTATTATTTCAATTTTTAGATGAAGAAGCTGTGGCTCAAAGATGCTAAGTGACTAGGTCAAAATCACACAGCTGTCAGCACAGTCAGCATTTAAACCTGGAGGCCTGACCCATGGTCTCCCTCTCATCGCTGTACTAAACTGCCTCCAGTGCACATGCGTGAAGACACAAATGCTCCCCCCCCCCCCGCCCCCCCCCCCCGCCCCCGTTCCCCACGCAGCACTCCCTGCACCTGCGCGCACACACTCTCAACCACACAAATGCACAGGCACAGGCCCATGGCCCAACACGGTAGACACACCTCACACTGGCACACACTGGTCCACTTGGAAACCCACATTCACATGCTCGCACACAAACACTCCTGCCACACGCGTCTACATCGTTCTTACACACAGACACGGACACTCATAGGCTTGGCACGTGCTCACACACACCTACACTCCCAGCCCCACAAAAACATACTCACAAGCAGGCATCTGCATTCATACATCTCCATCACACACACACTGCACCTTGTGTAACGATGCCCGGGAAACGAGAGAGTCGTTATTTTTATTTTTATTTTTAAAAGAAGGCTCTCACATGCCAATAGACTCCAGTGTGTTTTTTCAGAGCTAAAAGGTTTCACGAGCAAAAGTCACCCAACAGTGCCACCTGCTGAAGACTGACTGTTCTAGGGCTCTCTCCCTCTTGCTCCTCCCACCTTCAGCAGAGACTCTTCCTCAGTTTCCCCCAAATTTCTCAGGAATTGGGAGCTGTAGGGGGTGGGAGAGTAGTAGATGCAGACGGGGAGGAGGAGGTGCTACAGTGGGGAGCAGGGAAGAGGGGCTTAGCCTTCAGTACCTGGGCAAGGAGAGTAAGATGGGGGTGCCACGGGGAGACAGGGAAGCAGGCAGGAGCAGGGGGAGGACAGTGGGACCCAGAGAATTCAAGAGAGCAGTAGAAAGAAGCAGAGCTGGAGGACACATCAGGAGGGCCGGAAAGTAGGTAGGGAGGAGATCATGAGGAAGAAGGTAGAGGGGCAGGACATGCCCCACAGATTGTGAGCCACCCCACACATGGCCCCCAGGACCCACAGATGCAGCCAGCCTGGCCCTGACCATCTTCCCTCCAGGGGACAGCAGGGACCTAAGGCTTCAGTACCATCCTGGAGGCTGGGACACCCATGCCACCAGCCCTCCAATATGTCTGCCCAGCAGCCCAGTCCCAATGGGCTCAGGTCAGGATGGGCTGACTCTCAGCAGGGAAAGGTTCTGCTTTGAAATGCTTGGTCTGACTTCCAAGGTGCAGAGAAATATGCAGAGGGAGCTTCACACAGCAAGTTAGAGTCAGCCCTGGAAGCTTCCAGGGCCCAGGCACCGCCCTCCCCCCCATGTCCCTGATAAACTCCCTGAGGAGAGAGAGCTGTGGATAGGCAACTCCTGGGAGTTGCACCCCCCAATTTACCTCTCTGCTCTCCATGGTCCCAGGAAGCCGGGCCCATGGCAGCTCCTCAGCATAGCCCGGGGGTAGGTGGGCAGGGGCACCCCCAAGTCTCCTATGAGGACAAATAGCCCACATCACCATCACATCTGAGTAACCCCTCCCTGGGCTCAGGCGCTGTCAGAGCTGGACAACCAGCGGAACGCAGATCCGCGACTCACAGGCGTTACCTCTGACACTGTAGGTCCCACTAACCCTTCCCGAGGGACCCTGAGCGCGGAGGAGCTGGCGTGCAGCGGGATGAGAACCCAGACCCCAGGCTAGCCTCCCATGCCACCTCTTGGCATCTTTGGAAACTGAACCCTCTAAATCCTGAGACCTGGGCTCCCTGTGGGTGGCAAACTTGGGGACTTCATCTTGTTCTTTGGGGCCTAAACTCTGGTCCTTCCCTCTCCCAGTGGGACACTTCCTCCAACAGAGAGGCCTCTGGCAGAGAAAGCCTTATGCAGCCTCAGGAGGTGTCCCACAGCCCAGCCAGGGTCATGAGGAGACATCTCACGCACCTTTGTTGACGGGAAGGGGACCCTCCTGTTACAGAAAGTGGCTGACAACACAATACAGAGCAGGTGCTGGCTCGTATCTAATTTACATGTGGTTTGCATATGCTTCCTGACTTCTCCAAATACCAGCAAACCATCCCCCATCCTACAACTTCTTGAAGTTCATGGTCCCTCCTGACTTACAAGGGTCGTTTCAGTGCTGTGACTAACATCTGCTTAGCTAGACAAGAGGTGCCACTGTAAAGCAGGAGGGACCTAAACTTCTTAAGGAGGTATCCTGGCTCCACCTCCCTTTCAAACAGAACTGTCACCCACACACTTTGCTGCCCCATCCCTGCCAGGCCAGACCGTGCCCCCCTCCCTGAAATGACCCTGCTCTTCTGTGCCCACAAGCGTTGGCTGATGCTGTTCCCTCTACCTCAGCGATTCTCAACCTGTGGGTCGAGACCCCTTTGGCGGTCGAATGACCCTTTCACAGGGGTCGCCTAAGACCATCCTGCATATCAGATATTTACATTATGATTCATAACAGTAGCAACATGACAGTTATGAAGTAGCAACGAAAATAAATTTTATGGTTGGGTCACAACATGAGGAACTGTATTTAAAGGGCCAGAAGGTTGAGAACCACTGCTCTACCTGGATGCCCTTTCCTCTCCTTCTCTACCTGAAAGACTCCTACTTACCCTTCAGGACCCAGTTCACATGGCACCTCTGCAAAGCTCCTGCATGTCATCTCGCCCAACCCAATACAACCGAGCAGATGAGCGCCTCTCCTCAGATACTTCCCGGCCCCAGCATTTTAGCACATTAACGGCCAACAATTACAGGGGTGAGTGATTGTATCACAAAGTGCTGTCACCCAGCACGTCCTTCCTGTCAGACTGTGAGCGCGCTGAGGGCAGGGACTGTGGGCGCTGCGTCTATTGCTGCACAGCCACAACTCCTCTATGGCTGCTGGTCAGCTGTCCGATGAACGAATTAACAAATGAAAGAGTTCTTCATTTTCTCCAAGGGCCCTCCTGCTTGGACTCTGATTTTCCCTCCTAATGCCTCACCCACGTTGAGTGTTTTACAACAGGAAACAGCACGGAGCAGAGGTGCTCGGAGACCCAGCTCCGTATAGACCCCTGTCTACTTCTGAGCACCCAACTCTTCACAGACAAAACCCCGAATCAGGGTCTGCAACCCCAGGAAGGGCCATAGGGGAATGAGGCAATGGCACCCAGGATGCTGTGTAAGAAGCAAATAAGGAGGCAGGAAAATTTACAGCCAGATAATTGGCAGCTCTGGTGCGCAGTCAAATGCAGTAAATTAAGTGTTTTCCTGTAAATCAAGTTTATGATTTGCACTGGAGATGTAATTGTTAAAACTGTTCCTTTTACCCGCAAATAGCAGTTGAAAGAAACCAATTTAGGAGTGACAGATTGGTTTTGATTTTAAATGTAGCGCTAAAACAGTTAATTTTAATAAGATCCATTGGACAGGAGTCGGCTTGTTACTTAATGTCACAGTCAACAGTTTGAAAACTGCACGTTCAGCCACTGCTGCTTCCGCTGAAAATTAATCCCATTTTTCCCCCGAATGGAGGCATTTCTCAGCAGGAAGCGGCACATCCACGCAGGAGGGCTTTCCTGCACGAGGTTATGGCCTTCCCACATGGGGAAGGGAGGCCACAAGAAGGTCAGCTGTAGTCTGGAACGACAGGCACAAGTGCCGAGGTATCAGGGCCGAGGCGCCCTGCGCCATGTGGGAGCACCTGCCTGCACAGCTCTGGGGACAGAGCGCTCACTCTCTCCTTCTCCTATCTCCGCAGGGAAACTGCCTGGATATCAACTCCACTAGCCATGGCCCAGCCCTCCAGGACCTGCCAGGCGGTGCCCAGGTCCCTGTCTCTCCGGCCCGGCTTCTTGTCTTCTGCCAGTTACCCATGTCCAGGCGCAGGCCCATGGCAGTGTGGTGTGTGGACGGGCCTTGGTGCCCTTGGTATCTAGTGGGTCTCTCTGAACGAACGGGACAAAGTCTTCTCTGCCAGACTTGTCCATCCTCCTTGCCATCTCAGCACACACACTCCCGTCTACCAATATCCAGCCTTCGTTGGTGGTGTCCATTTTTGGTGTTCTGGTTCCCACCATTTTTGTCATAAGCCAGCTTGGGTCCTAAAGCACACAGTAGGCCTACAGCTTTCCAGAACAGGAAGCCATTTGGCTCAGGGAGCCCATGGACTCTCTCAGGCTCTTGCAACTCTTGCAGTCTCACCCTGATGTTTCACAGGGCACCAGCCCTGTTTCCCAAGAAGCCAGAGCTTCTCAAATTTCCACGTGCATCAGAATCGCCTGGAGGGCTGATAAAACAGACTGCTGGGCCTGTGCCCAGAGACCCCGATTCAGCAGGAGTGGGCAGAGCCAGGGACGCTGTGTGTCTAGCAAGCTCCCAGGTGACGCTGATCCTGCCAGCCCTCAAACCGCCCTGGGTAGCTCTGATGAAGGGCATCCATCCATGTTATTGTCACCACCACCCTCTCACAGATGAGGAACTGAGGCCCACAGAAGCCAGACACAGGAGGGAAGGCAAACAGCCCCCTGGATGTCAATGCAGCAGGGAGGCCACACCTGCTGGGCCTTCCCTCCTGTTGTGGGGGAACCCTAACGCCTTCCTAAGACATTCCTGGGAGCTCCGGATTCTCAGCAAGGAAGGTGCACAAATCAGCCCATTTGCCCAGTTTTTGTTCAATAATTTCAAGAGGTATTAAAAAGGAAAACTTTCAAAAAGCCTGTTTGTTTTCATGGCCAACACTTGGAGGACCGGTTCTTTCAGAGCCGAGGCAATCGCTTGTAAGAGTCTATTATACGGGGACGCCTAAATCACATTTATGGCTCATACTGTAAGGCAAATGTAGGTATTAAAATTGTTCCTTTTAAATGATAAACACCCGCTGAAATAGCGCAATAGAGCTGCATCAGAGACTGTTTCTACCAAAAACAAACTGATTCAGGAAAGGCAGTAAATAGTGAATATGACTGCAGTCCCGTAACTGCTGTTGAGATGAGGAGTGGGAGGGAGCCGGCGTGGGAGGAATTAGCACATGGAGACCATGTTTGTTTTAGCAACAGCCACCCCTTGCCTGGCCTAGTCTTCTCAAGGCCTGAGAGGTGGGATTTCTCCCCAAAAAGGACACTGGCTCCTTGGTTTCTTGCCTGGTTTTAGACAGTGGGGCCTCCAGTTTATTGTGCGCATCGCAATTGTTTTGATTTTGAGAGGGGAGTAATGGAAAAAATAGTTAATCACCCATTCATAATCTCTTAAACATCATTTTCAAGCTGATAGTGGCAAAACAAAATGCAATCTTTCTAGCATCTTCAAGCAATTACTTGCCATTTTCCCAGTTTCCATAATAAAAGGAAATTAGAGTGGGGGTGGAGCGAGCAAACTCCTGACTTTGAATTTTGGAAAGATGAAGGGCAGACTTAAGAAATTCTGTCCAGTTTATTTTCAAAAAGAAGGAGGAAGAGGATGAGGAAGGGGAGAAAGAGAAGAAGAAAGAGGAGGAGGAGGAGGAGGAAGAGGAGGAAAAGGAAGAAAGTGCCAAGTAAGGACAAGTGATGTGAATGAGAATCAGGGGTGGGCTTCTCCTGGCCCAGCCCAGCACACCTCCAAATACTGTATAACATAATGTGGGGCTAATACCTGAGCTTTGTTAAGCAAACTTGCCTCTGCCCACCCCCTGGAGGAATTGGGGGACATACCTATCTCTCTCCCCTGTCTCAGTAAATGAGGAATCACATCCAGGAGCCAACTTTAGCCCCTCTGATCATCATTGTGAGGCTTACTTCATCGTGATGGATGGATGGATGATGGATGGATGATGGATGGATGGATGGATGGATGGATGGACAGACTAATGAAAGAAAAAAGACACTGCTTTTTGAGAATTCTTTCATGCTAAGGCAAGCCATCTCAAACTCTCAATGTGAAAAGACTACTGTTTCCATTTCCAATCAATTCATTTTCTGATCTGTTCATGAGTCTTTTGTAGAAAGAAGTTTAACATGTCGTGGTAACGTCAAGTTGCTGTACAAATTTGGTCTGTGCTGACCGGGGGCAGGCTTAGAGCAGAACGACCGCCAGGGCCACCACTAAGCAAGTGGCACATATGAGCACCCGTTCTCCCTGCCCCTCTCTGACCGAGGGTTTTATTCCCACTGTCTGGGTGAGGAGCCTGGGCCCAGGGAGGGCGAGGGAGGTGCCCAGGTCCCCAAGTCCAAAGGCTTGAGAGCTCAGCTTTACACCCAGGTCTCTGGACTCCAGAGGTGCCTTAAAGGGTGTGGAGGGGAGCGATGCTCAATCAGTTGGGTCACCGGGAAAGGCTTGTCCAAGGACATGGGTCAGGAGTTAGGAGGCTCCACAAGAAACAGGGCACCAAGGAACCCAGCACCCTGGACAGGGGGCAGAGTGACTGAGGAGAGGGCCGGGGGCCTGGTGGCTCTCTCCCTGGGCAGCGGGGGCACCATGGTCTTTGGCCAGAGCTGGGAGTGAGAAGTCAGCCCCGGAGTCTCTCCCTGCACCTTGAGCCTCCCCTTGGAGCCTGGGTTTCCCATTTTAAACCCATGAAGCGGTAGTAGGCATTAAAAAAAAATCTGACAGAAGACACTCCGCCAAGGTATTTCTCCTTTACAGGAGTTTTAAGAGACTAGAGGGGTCAGAGGGACGCTCGCTCCCTGCAGAGCAGCCTCTGTGAAGCTTTGAGTGTGAGGACCGAGGGCGCAGGGCAGATGTTCAGAGAAGCCTGGAATGAAAGGGAGGATCAGAGCGTCTGTGCCAGCCGCCCTGCCTGGTTGAGCTGTGCTCCCTGGAGCCCCCAGGGATGGAGCAGGGCTTCTCTCGGGGGACTGATCCTAGGCACGGCCTACAAACAAAACCAGGCCTGGGAAGTGCAAGTTAAACTCTCACTACCCTGGAGGGGGAGGTTTCTCCCTCTTCTCCTGGACCCCCGCCCAGCTCTGTTATTAAAACGTTCTTCAGAGAGGGGGCCCCCCAGTCCCTGAAGGCAGCGACTTCCACTCCCCCTGCTCCCCAAGAAATTTCCCTGATCTGAAAGTGTAGAGTTTCCTTCCATTGAGGAAGCTAAAGCCAGTTCAGCTCATTGAGTGAGGGCCCCTCTGATCAGACCCTGTACTAGGGATAGAATTCCTAGATGCAGGACACCTGGTGCTCCCAGCCTGGGGCTGAACCAGGGGTGCCATAGAGAAGCTGGTGCCTTGATAGAGGGAAGCCCGGGGCTATGGGTCCCAGAAGCGGGGCCCTAGTCTAGCCAGGAAGGTGGTCTGGGAAGGCTTCCTGGAGGAAGAAGGCATACCTGAAGTGAGCCCCAAACAAAGGAGGGAATGTGAGATTCTAGGCAAACACGCACACAGCAATGATAACCTCAGCAACAACTCAATGAAATTCAGTTGCCTTTTCCTGGAGAAGTGGAGGAGAATTTTCACAGTTGCTTGAAGCAGGAGTTTAAGTCCTTTACTTCCCAGATGAGGAAACTGGAGCTGAGAGAGGTGAAGCACTGCATCCGAGGTCACACAGCAAGCTGGGGGCAAGGGTCAGAGGCTCCTCCAGCTCTCAGGCCAGCTCCTCTCTGCCACCTCTGCTGTGACTTGCTCTGTGCTGGCCAGGCATTAACATGCAGAAAGAGGGTCCCTGGGGGATCAGGGAATACTCACCCTCCATCCGCTGCTCCCAGGAACTCCCCGGAGACGAGGGAGCCAGCCCATCCTTTCTGATCTCTGGGGAGTGGTGAGACCCAGGGCAGCAGCACAGAAGCAAGTCATAATATTAAGATCCCTAACGGGAGCTGGAGACCGTGTTCCAATGTCACCTGCCACTCACCTGCCTCCCTTCTCAGAGCCACCCCTACAGGAGAGAAGGCCATTGCCGACTCCCACTGGGGTCTCCTTTCCCCTCGGGGAATCTAAGAGCTGCTCGGCCTGCCTCAGAGGTCGGAGGAAGATCAGGAGGGGCAAACTGGCTGCACTTGGGCCTCAGGTGACCCATTCCGGCCAGGGCACCCCACTTTCCTGCGAGGCCTTGGGAGAGTTGATAACCACAGCAACAACATAACAACACCAGCAGCTCACTCAGCCCTTCGGAGTCACCTGCAGAGAGCGACTCCCACGACCCCCCTAGCAGTCAGTCAGGCAGGTGCCCCCGGAGGACACGGAGGCTCAGAGGCACGAGGTCACTGCCCCAGCCACAGAGGTGGCTGTGGCCGAGCTGGGGTTCAGCCCAGGCATTTTGTCCCTCTTGGCCATGGTCCTCTCTCCCTGGAGAACTGGGCTGGTTGCCTCACGGGCCTGGGGAGGTGAAGAGCCTGGCCTAGGCACTCAGTGCCCTCCCAGGAACTGAAGCCAAGGAGAGACATGGAAGCTATGTGGTATGAGGGGCAGAGGGAGAGGGTGTGGCCGAGGGAGTGGTCCAGAGGGAATGGGCGGTGCCCACCACAACGAGGGGCTGCGTCATCAGGCACAAGGCCCTCCATGGGCACCCAGAGGCCAGAGAACTCAAGAAACAGACAAGGTCAGTGGAGCTGAGCCTTGAAGGGTGCTCAGGGGGGTCCAGTGCAGAGAGGCAGCGGGAGGGGCGCTGCCAGCCATGGGACAGCGCATGCAAAGACCAGAGGTAGCAGGTTCCAGCTGCACAAAGTGCTGTCCCTTTGGAGCTCCTGGTGCCAGGATGGGGGCAATGACTGGAGAGGTAGGAAAGCCAAGGCCACGCTGCAGAACATTTACATGCCAGGTGCTGTTCCAGGTTCTAGACACGCACACCGTCACCCAGTCCTCCTCGTAGACCAGAAGCAGGCTGCTCACTTGGGCCATCTGACAGGGGAGGAGCCCGAGGCTCAGACAGGTGAGCGGCCTGCCCGCAGGTCACACAGCTGGCCAGGCCAGAGCAGGGCTTGGACAGGACAGTCAGGCTCCCATCCTGCTCTCTCCACCATCACTGTCCCACCGGCCACTCCAAAAGCAGCGCCGAAGCATCGAGGGCGGAAAGGTAGAAACCCAGGCACAGAAAAGAGAAGCTACTAACCCAGGGGCACGTGGCCAGCATGGACATCATCAGGATTCAAGCCTGGGGAAGAGGAACAGCCGTTCCTAGAGGCCCTGTCGTGGCCCACGTGCCGTGGAAGGATGCCGTGAAGGTTGCAGCAAGCTGGCTGCAAGCAGCTGAGGACACATCCGTGTCATCTGTGGGAGCCACAGTGAGTGGCATAACCAACCCAGATGGTGGCTTGAAAAGATGACCTCATCCCTGCAAAACCCTCCAGTGACAGGCTGCAGCTCCCTCCAGCCCCGCCACCCCAGCCAGCACCTCAGTCTGGTAGGGAGGGAACAGTCCCATCCCACGAAGGCTGCCGGCCCAGAGTGCCGAGTCACGCTGACCTTTTCTGAGGCCCTGCCATGAGCTGGCCCTGGGCCCACCAGCTGTGCAGCCATGTCCAAGCTCTTGCCCTTTCTGGTATTGATGGAAGGGCTGGACCAGATCATCTCATTAATGCAGGCATTCATTCATTCACTCATTCATTCATTCATGCACCAAGCACAACACACTCCACAGAGCCGCACCCTGCTCTCAGATACCTGGATAGCTTCCTGGGGCTGCCATACAAACTGGGTGTTTAAAACAACAGAAATGTGTCTTTTCACAGGTCTGGAGGCCAGAAGTCTGAGCTCCCGGTGTCAGCCGAGCTGTGCTCCCTCCACAGTCTCTAGGGAAGAATCCCTCTTTGCCTCTTCTAGCTTCTGCTGTTGACCAACAACCCTTCACATTCCTTAGTTTGTGGCAGCCTAACTTCGATCTGTCTTCCATGGAGTTCTTCCCTGTGTCTTCAAATCTCTCCTTATAAAGACACCAGCCATTGGGCTTAGGGGCCATCCTAATCCAGCATGGCCTCATCTCAACTTGACTAAATATTCAAGAAAAATTTCCAAGTCACAACAAGTACTAGAGGTAGAGATTTCAACGTATTTTTTTTTTGAGATGGTGAGAAATTCAACCCACAGCAGTGCTCAGGCTCCCTCCCAGCCCCCAGGAGTCTAGGCTTCCTGTTCTTTTTGCCTCTGACTTCCCACGGAACCTTATCTTTTCATGTATTCAGCACCGTTCACCGCGTGCCTGCTGTGTACCACAACTGTCCTGGGCCCTGGGGCACGCATTAGTCCACAAAACAGTCATGTTCCTGCCTTCCTAAGGAGCTAATGGTCCTGTGAGGGTTCTATAGAAACATAAGCTTTACAGATCACATAAAATTTACAGGTTATATAGAAATTAATAAGTGATCTTACCCCCTGAACCTCAGTTTCCCAAACCTTATACAGAGAAAGGACCGGGTGGGGCTGATGAAACATGTACTTCACAACAGAACAGAACATCAGAAGTCCAGAGAGCCTCTGTGCCGCTAACCTGATGTGCGACCTTGGGCAATCACTTCACTGCTTTGTGCCTCAGTTTTATTACCTGGGAAATGGGAATGTTGCATTGCCATATCCTGCTAAAAAGTACATCATCTATTCTCCATCGCCTGAGAACATACGGCCAAGGCCCATCCACAAGCACTTTTTAAAATAATTTTTTATTAATTTTTAGAGAGAGAGAGAAACATCAATGTGAGATCGTAATACTCATTGACTGCCTCCTGAATGCCCCCTACGGGGGATCAAGCCCGAAACGCAGGCATATGCCCTCACTGGGAATTGAACTGGCAGCCTTTAGGTGCATGGGATGATGCCCACCCAACTGAGCCACACCATCCAGGGCCCATCCACCAGCACTTTTCATGGCCCTGGCCCCTCCAGCCTCATCCCCAGCTGCTCCTCTGTGACTCGGAAACCTGGCCCCTCACTGCTCTGAATGAATGACCTTTCCAACCTCAGGACATTTGCACAGACCAGTTCTTCCACCAGAAATGCCCATCTCCTGGCTCTTTTCTTGCCCGATGATCCCTTCAGGTCCAGCTCCAATATGGCCTCTTCAGCCAGTTAAATTTCCCAGGGCTTGTTTTACTCCAGAAAGAAATCATGTTCTCCCCTGTTGTGAGTGTGTGTGTGTGTGTGTTTTAACTAATTTTTAAATAAAAGTAAAAACTGACTCATTAAAACTTTGAACTGTTCATAAAGGTATAAAATAAAAAGGAAGTCTCACCTCCCACGCAGACCGCCCTCAATACCCAAACTAGCCCCTGCTAACGTTTTGTGTGTTCTTCCAAACAAAATTATATGAGTACATACAGTAATAATAATAGCTAATGAGCTTTTACTCTGGGCCCAACCCAATTCATGCTTCATATGTATTAACGCATTGAATCCTCACATCTACTCTCTCATCAGTTGCTATTATTAGCTCCATCTTACAGTCAAGTAACTAAACCCAGAGAGGTCACAAGACATTCCCAAGTCACACAGCTGGTAAGTGGCAGAGCAGGAGCGCACGTCCAGGAAGGCTGTGCCAAAGGCCACACCTGCAAACGCTCTTTTTCGTACACACAAATGTGTTCATACACGCACTGTTTTGCTCCTTGCTTTATTTTGCTGAACATGCGTCTCTGAATCTCTCCATATCAGCACGAAAACAGCTTCTCCATCCTCTGCTGCAGCCGCTTGGCATGGAAGCACCGCCTCTTATCTACTCGGCCCCCAATGAGCACTGTGGTTTCGAGTTGCTGTCCCACACATTTATGTAACGCTCGGGCCTGTGCCTCTACCTCAATGCACTTTTGCAAACACATCTGTGGAATGTGGCCCTGGAACGGCTGGGCCAAGAAGCACCGGCTTTTCACATTTTCATAGACGTGGCCAAGTCACCCTCCCAACAGTCGGGCACGAGTGCATTATCAGCCAGTGTGGGCCCATAGAGCCGCGTGCCCATTTCTCCTGGGATGCCTGGGGTGGGTGTCGGCTCACCGGGGTCCCTCCCTGATCTGGGCTCCCTGGGAGGGGCTTGTTCTCCGGAGCCCAGAGCACTTGGACTGAGCTGTTCAAATGTTTGAAGGAAATCCAGGACCTTTTAAGGAGAACCATCTAGAGTCAGTTTCATGCAACAAACACAAGAATTTCCCTGGCATCTACTGTGTCCTCTGTCTGTGTACAGGAAGCGGAGACAAGTGCCTGCAGGGCCGGGAAGGCTGCCTCGAAAAGTCCCATGAACCAGACGAAGGTGATGCTGGGGAGGATGGCCACAGCCCAGCACCCACCAGAGGCTGCAGGAATGCGGCCAGGAGGCAGACCTTACAATGGTCCAAGAAAGCCAGAAGCCTGGATTTCTAGGTGAATTTATCCCAAATCTGAGCATAACACTGGGCACTTGGAGACTCCATGCTCACTGAATGAACAAAGGAAGGAAAGCATGGCTCCAAAGCTCGCGTTCTTTCCTCTGCAGCTCAGTCTGGAGGGACCTACCGCTCCAGCAGGAGGTTCAAAGCCCCGGCCTTACTCTGAACAGGTGGGCAGGGCAAGGCCAGGCTCCCACGGTGCCCAGCCGCAGCAGCTCCGGGCAGGGAGGGCGCTCTGGAAACCATTCCACCACCCACTGCACGGCACACACACCACTATCACACGCGTTTCCCTGGGAGCTGGAGGGGAGAAGACACTTCCCCGTTGGGCAAGGTAACTCTGGGCTTACAACCAGCTTTGCTTAGCAAATTCCCCACTCTGACCAGCCCTGCTCATGCTCAGCCCTCCTCCTTTCTGAGTTCCTCCACCACCCACCAGTAATTGCACAAGGATGCAAAAAGTGATAAAATAATCAGCCCCTAACTGCTAAGGGGCATTAAGCACCACCCATCCTACCTTCAGCAAGCTTCAAGAATTACGAATCGATTATCAAAACAAATGAGTGGTCAGTCTGTGTCCCTGGTTTCCATGGTTACATGTTAAGGATGATTAAGACTGCTGAGGGTGGCCCTGGCCGGTGTTACTCAGTGGTTAGAGCATCAGTACATGCACTCAAGGGTCTTGGGTTCGATTCCCAGTCAAGGGCACATACCTGGGTTGCAGGTTCGATACCTGCCCCCTGGTCAGGATGTGGGAGGCAACCAATCCATGTGTCTCTCTCACATCCATCTCTCTCTCTCTCTCTCTCTCTTTTCCTACCTCACCCCCTCCCTTCCACTTTCTCTAAAAACCAATAGGAAAAAAAATGTCCTCAGGCAAGGATTAATAAAAAAAATAATAAAATTAAAAATAAAGTTTATTAATATTTTTTTAATCCTAGCCGGTTGTTCAGTGGTTAGAGCATCGGCCTGAGGACTGAAAAGTCACGGTCTGGTCAAGGACATGTACCTCAGTTACAGGCTCAATCCCCGCCCCATCAGGCCATGAATGGGAGGCAGCCAATTGATGTCTCTCTCACATTGATGTCTCTCTCTCTCTCAGTGTCTCTCCCCCTCCCTTCCACTTTCTCTAAAAATCAATGGAGGAAATATCCTCAGATGAGGATTGACAAAACAAAAAAAAAAGACTGCTGGGGCGGGCATGGGTTTATTGACCCTCCTTCAGGAGTCAGCACCCCAGGAAGCCGGGCCAGAAACAAGGGGTGCCTTTGATATTTGCCTTTCAAAGGGACAGCGAGAAGCCTGTGGGCTGAAGGCAACAGAGGAGGCAAGAGCTGGACAGACTGGCTGAGAGGGGACAGGTATGGCTTGGGCACTTGCCAAGAGAGAACCACTGGGCTAGGGGCAGAGCGCAAAGCGCCCAGGAGCGTGGAGCTGCCTCTGTGGAGCCCGGCGGCAAGGCCCCTCAGCCCTCTGGGCCTCAGTTCTCCCCTCCCCACCCCCCTGAAGAGTAAAGGGCATATTTAGCACAAGATCTCATTTATCACACAACCAGGAAACTTTTCTATGTTTGGCTTAAATCATCTGAAATTGCTTTCTGGTAGGTCCCAAATAGTCAGATATTGGCAACCCCACTTGATGCAATTTCAGAACAATTACTCCAGGACTTGGCCCCTCAGAGGCTCCCCCAGGAACTGTCCTGAGCACATCGGGACGTGGGGTCACCCCCTGGCTCATCAGAACTTCGACTGCTTCTACCCCCACTTGCTTGCCATACGAAGCCCCCTCCTGCTCCCCAGCCCCTGTCACTAGGCTGAGGTATAAAGAGGTATAAAGATTAAGTTAATGGCGGGCAAAGAAAATCAGCTTTGTTGGCAAATTGTCTCTGATATTTATTTTGAACATTAAAACGAATCATTCTGACTAAAGAGGGCTGCAGTGCGCGGCCCATTAAAATGCATGCATTATGTATAACTCCCCGGCTTCACCCCCAAGTATTACCAGCCTAAAAAGCAAACATGGTTTTTAAAGCCCCTTGTTTACGACATCCCGTGACAGCTGATTAATGGCCACAGCTTCCAGATCTGAAAGCTTAGTAACCCAAGCTAGAAAATTCAATCTTATTCTAATATAGGTGGGGGTGGGGGTAGGGCGAGCAAAGCAAAATAGGAACAGGGCAGAGTCCGTCAAAGAGATGCCAGCTGAGGGTTGCCACCACTGGAGAATGGGAGCTAGGGTTCTCCTTGGGCTTTGTAAGTTTCCTGCTGCAACAAATTACCACCAACCCGGTGGCTTAACACAACGGAAATGTGTTCCCCACAGCCCTGCAGGCCAGAAGTCGGACCAAGGTGTCGGTGGGGCCACGCTCCCTCCAGAGGCTCTAGCCTAGCAGGAGACGCTCCCCTGCCTCCGCCATCTCCTGGTGGCTCCTGGTGTTCACTGGCTCGTGGCCGCATCCCTCCAGTCTCTGCCCCCCACCCCCACCCCACCCCACCCCCGTCTTCACGTTGCTTTCTTCTCCGTGTCTCTGGGTCTTTTCTGGCTCTCGTGAAGATACTTGTCATTGAATTTAGGGCCCAGCCTAATTCAGAATGCTCTCACCCGAAGATCCTTACTTTACTTACATCCACAAAGACCCAGATTCCAAATAGGGCCACATTCTGTGATTCCAGGCAGGCATGTCTTTGGTGGCAGGGACACTATCCAACCACGACAGGTCTCCTTCCCTCCCTGAGAGTGTCCCCTTTTGCCTTAGGAAGGTCTTGGGACCAACCAGACCTACAGATCTTACGAGATCCTGGGAAGCTTTCTGATCTGACCCTATTTGTGCATTTTCACTCCATCCCCTGGCTCTGGACTCCAGGGTCCTCCTGACTGGCCTCCCTGCTCCCACACCCACCCTGTCCAATGAGTTCCCCACCAGCAGCCAGAGAAGTCCCTCCAGGGCCCATCAGATCCTGTCACTCCCCCCTGTGGTCCCTCAAAGGCTTCCCAGGGCCACTAGCCCTCCGAATCCTGGCCAAGAGGCCCTGCCCATCTGCCTTCTGACCATCCTGCCAGCCTTTCTTACAGGACACACCTCCTGCTGGGCTGGTTTCAGCCAGGATTTCAATTCACGGCTTGTTCCCTAAGCACCTACTCCCACCAGGCCCTGTGCCAGGTCTGAGGTCACAGCAATGACGTGGTCTTTGAGCCAGAGGTGCCCACAGTCTGCAATGGACACAGACACACTAGCAAATACACACACACACACACACACGCCCTGTGCAGAGGTGCAAGCAGCAAGGTGGCACACGGAGACGTCAAGGCCTTCCCAGAGGAGCTGGGCCTTAAAGAAGCCACCTTCGTGGCTGAGTGGGAATGTTTGCTTAATATGTGCGTCCTGGGAAGGTTCCTGGGGATTTGCCTTCCCGCTGGCCTCTAACGTCCATCTATAAGTCTTAAGTCCTGATTTATGATGACGTCTTTAATTGGCAATGGCTGACTTTTGGTGGTTCTGTTCCCAGTTCTTGATCATATAATTAAAGATCTATAAACCAGTACTCAAATGGGGTGGAGCCAGAGGCTGTCTATTTCAGGGACTCTGATGTCGGGAGGAGGATTGCTGGCCTCAGTCATTCCCCGCCCCCTTAGTATGATGTCTACAATAGACATCCTTTTTTCCACTTGTTAGAGAGGAAGCTGAGGCTCAGGAATAGCGCTGGGCCCAAGGCGCCTCCGTGAATCAGAGCAGGGCCAGGACGAGAAGCTGAGCTCCCAGGGCCCGGCCAGGATTCCGCCCACACCCTCTGGGCCGGGCACTGCTTAAGGAGCCGAGGTCATTGGTCCTGCTGCTTCCCTGGCAGACAGGTGCCACCGGTCACCGCAAACCGACAGCGCAGTGGCTGGGCCTCGGCGGGACAGGGCTCAGAGGAGCCGCGTCATCTCCTCTCACGCACAGGTGAGTCTAAGGCTGAGAGACCCACGAGCAGAAACACACCCACAGTGGGGCTGGGGGCATGGTGAGGAACCCTCTCACACGGGTCGTGTGACCTTCTTGCTGTGCTTTTAATTCTCATTCAATTTTAGGGGAAGTTTTATGTGACACTAAGGAATGTACCCAATAAGGTAATAGAATAAAGATGCTGACCTGTGATCAGATTTAATAAAGTATGAAAAGTAACAGTTCAACTAGACATGTTTTTTATTTTAAAAAGAAAAGAAACTCCCCTCCCTGGGCCCTTAAGAGAGGTCCCCCTTGCTGTGGACCCATCTCAACCTCTCTCCTCCCCCCGTAGAGGGGACCATTCTCCTTCCCACTGTGGGGAGAGCTCCCTCCACCAAGTGGGGTGAGGGCTGAGAGCCGGGCTCACAGCAAGGTTTGAGAACTGACAGAGGGTTAGTGTTCTTCACCGCACGAGTGGAGGAGGTCATTTAACTTAATAACTGTGAATTTAGGACTGCCGCCACCATCCAGGGCCCCTGCAGGGAGACTGCTGAGCGGAGCGCTCAGCAGGGCTGCCCCTCCCAGGGCGCCCTTTGTGGCAAGAACAGCAATTGCCTGCTTTTGATGTCGCTCTTATCTAGTCACTCAAGCTGCGGTTCTAACAGTCATCTCCTGGCATCTGTCTCGAGTTTGGAGTGTGGGGGCATTTGCACCACCGCCTGCTGGCCCAGGGAGTGCATCATTAGGACACGTCACAGTGCTGGCCAAGCACAGTGCACCTCCATTTGCAGGGCCTCACACGCAACGGCCCCACCTGTGGGAGAATACCAGCAGCCAAGGCCTCAGAAGGCATGAAATCCAACCTTCCAAGCTGCCACTCAAGGCACAATCATTCTCCAATCCCTGGCTTCCTGCAATTCTATTTCCTTTATCTAGAATCATGTATATATATGATTAATTGGCAAATTAATATACATATATATATGTATAGTAAAAGTGTAATATGCTAATGCTAATTATACCGGATGTCCTTCCGGACGAAGCCAGGGCTGAGAGGGAAGCTCGGGTCCCAGGTGCCAGAGGAAAGCCGGTACCAGCAGCTGGGGGAAGGAAGGCCTACTCTTGCACGAATTTCAAAAATACATATATATATTTTCAAGCCCTCTGTCAATACCAACCCAAAGTCCTCCTCCACCAGGAAGACTTCCATGATTGCTTCAGCCCCCTGAGCCAGTTTCTCTATCTCTCCCACTCACTTCACACTTATGACATAACTTTCTTTTTCTATTTTAGTTAGCTGTCTCCTCGTGTAGGCTCACTGTGTGTTTCCCTGGGGTGTGAACTCCTAGGAAGCAAGGGCTCTGTTATATTTGTTTCTGAGTCCCCAGGGAATAGCACATTGCCCATCACAAAGCCGTTCTCAATATATATTTGGGCAGTCAGGTCTTGACAATTTAGACTCAAGGAAGGCAGATGGTCTAAATTAGTGCCACAACTGAATTCTGGGATGTATAAAAAGAAATGCAGGTGATTCCTTTACATGAGGCCACCAGAAGCTTGGGGAGAGGCATGCAACAGATCCTCTCATGGCCTTCAGAAGGAGACAACCCTGCCAACGACACTCATTGATTCATTATTCATTCGTTATTCATTCATTATTGTTGTCCTCATGCGCTCACTGACCCATGTTGCAATATGATACAATGTACCAACCCCTACATCTCTGTGTGATACTTAAACAACCAACAACTAATAGAAATGCGAAATACTGAAGGCAAGGTAAGGTTGTGGTATAGGGTGAGGAGGCTACAGGGAGGCTTCAAGGAGGAGGTGACATTAACCCAGCACCTTAGAGAACCCTACCCCCTACTCTCACCTGTTCTTACCTAAGCTTCCCAACATTCCACACATACCAGGCACATGGCACCGAAAACATCAGCCCAGCCCCTGTGCCAGGGCCCGGACAGTCACCTGCACTGAGTGCTTCCTGGGGCCCAGCAGACCGGTGGGTCGAACCCAGCCCAAACTGGATTTCATTTGGATCACAGAGCTTTACAAACTCTGAACTAGCTAATGACAATTGAAAGTCAGAAATCACATATTAAAAATGCAGAATTTTTTCACCCAGCTGGTGTGGCTCAGTGGTTAGACATTGACCTATGATCCAGGAGGTTGAGGTTCGATTCCTGGCCAGAGCACATGCCCAGGTTGTGGGCTCAATCCCCATTGGGGGGAGTGCAGGAGGCAGCCTATCAATGATTCTCTCTCATCCTCTCCCTTCCTCTCTGAAATCAATACAAATATTTTTTAATGCAGAATTTTTGCTTTCTCTGGAAAAAAATGGGAAGTCTATCCAGCAAATAGCCCACAGCCGGGATCTGAGTGAGAGTTGCCCCTGTGATGATGCATGCCCTCCAGACCTTGGACCCATTTTGAACCTGCCTGGGCCCTGGGGAAAGTTGACGTTAAGACCTCTGGGTCTCTCCCGCAGGGTCCTGTGGAATTTCTGGGAGTGGCTGTAAACTGCCACTGGTCCTTTTATTCCCTCTCAAGAGAACATACCTGAACGGGAGCGAGAGTGCCGTTTGTAAAGGAGGTCAATTGTGTATCAATGTTGGCATTTATTACACAAGGACTCATGACACACGGGCCGCCTGAGCGGGACACCTCCTGTGCTGTGACGCCAGGGCTTGTAGCACAGACACTGCCACAAACCCCGCTTGGTTCTGCCTCCCACTGGCATCTGGGGGAAGTTCAGTCAGTCCTGGCACCACCCAAGTAATCTAGGGGGAGCTGGGCAACAGCGACGGCGTTCCCCACGGATGAGCACAGCGCCCTGGGAGCGCTCTACCGAGTCCCAGCTCCTGTCTGTCACAGCAGCTAGTTTATCGCTGACGGAGGCCTAGAGTCCTGGCCGGCAAAGGCTGGCGGGAGAGGACTCCGCGTTCCTGCGCCTCCTCTCTGAGCCGGGGGTTTGCACACTGGCTGCGGGACCTCTTAGAGCAGGTTTCCCCGATTTCCGAGGGCAGAGTGTCCGAATCCTCCGGAGCCTGGTTAAAACAGGCCTCTGAGCTCTGATTCCGCACACCTGGGGCAGGACCTAGGAATCTTCATTTCTAACAAGTTCCCAGGGGCTGCTGCGGCTGGTCTGGGACGCTCTGAGAACCACTGTCGTGGGTCACTCTAGTCGTGAAGTAACATAACTCACGGTGGCAGTACCGTATGTTTAGAGCCTGCCGCGAAGAGGCCCGAAGATCCCCCAGGAGCTGAGATGTGGAAGGCTTAGCTGAGGAGTGGGTGCGGCCCCTCAGTCCTCTGCTAGAGAAAGGTCACCGTCCGAGAGTCAGAGTCCTAGCTATTCTTCCTGGCCAAGCCCGTCCTGTGCGCTGGAGGAGGGGCAGCAGCAGCCCTGGCCTCTGCCCACCGGATGCGGGAGCCTCTCCCAGCTGCAACAATCAAATGTGCCTGCAGACAGGGCCACAGTCCCTGGGGAGCAGAACCGCCCCGGCTGAGACCCGCTGCCCGGAGCAGCTGTGCCCCGCTTGGCAGCACAGTGGAACCACCTGATGCCCTGTCTCCCCAAGACACTGACTTCACTGGTCAAGGGTGCGGCCTGGGCATGGGGATTTGTAGACTCTAAGGGGCAGCCAGGGCAGGGAACCACGTTCTGACGCCCACTGGGATGCCAGCCGTTATGGTGATGGGAGAGAAGGCAGAAACTGGGGGAATCGTGAAGCAGTGCGCTGGAGAAGGGGGTGAATTCTACCAGCCTGGTGATGACCAGGCCTGGTCACATGTACCCATTAGACCCAGACAGAAACAGGCTCCAATCTGCCCAGGACGTTGGCCTACATTCAAACATAGATATGCTAAGATGTGTACACCTGACTGAGCTCTGCCTTCTTCAGTTAACCCCAGTCCCAGGTGAGCCAGAATTAGCAACAGGACGGGGTTCTGGTTAAAGCAACCAGCTCAGCCCTGCTGAACTCATTTCTTCACCTTGAAAACAAGAGGCCAGCCTCAGGTGGCATCTCCGGTCTCTCAGGGCCTGTCCCCTGAGGCTCTCTGTAGGTGGAGGCACTTTGCCAAGTCACTGGAAATGGGTGCTGGGAGCCTCCCCAGTGGCCTCTGTAAGGAGCACCAGCTGACAACATGACAATTCAGGCAAGACTGGTATGGAAGACACTGTCCCCTGCTGCAACTGGCCAGGAGTCAGTGCTTGGTCACCATCTGCCCGCTTTATGGACTAACGAGAGGCCTGGTGCACGAATGTGTGCATGGGTGGGGTCGGCTGGCCCGCCCCGATCAGGGCCGATAGGGCCAGGCTAGCCAGGAGGAGAGGACGCAGGAGGTTGGCCAGCCGGTCCCACCCCCTGGTCAAACTCCCAGTCGAACTCCCCGTGGAGGGGACAATTTGCATATTAGCCCTTTATGATACAGGATGGCTCCTGGAGGGCTAAGTGTGGCCTGCAGGCAAATGGAGAAAGGGCTGGATTCCCCAGGCCGCACCCTTCCCCTGTTCCCATGGAATCATAGCATCTGGAGCCAGGCCGATGAGCCTATCCAGGGATTTGTAAATGCAGAGGGTGGAGCCCCAGTTGCTGGCCACTGACATCCTTCACCTGGAAGCTTACTAAGGAGAGTCCCAGGACTCACCCCCAGAGATTCTGATTCTATAGCCCTGAAGTGGTGCCTGGGAATCAGACTTTTCAAACTCCCAGGAGGTTCTGATGCAAGGGCTAGGAAGAACCAAATCCTAAAGAGAAAGTTTACTGGCCTCAACACACATAGGGTGTCAGCAGCATGTGCTTGGGCACCTCACAGCCTGCCCAGACCCGTGTACTGTGCAGCGTATTATTTTCCTGCACACAAGCCCTCTGTGTTCGTAAGAACCATATTGCCTTTACTTGACTCAGAGAGGGTAAGCGACTTGCCCTGGGTTGCCCAGCAAAGTGGATGCAGACCTGGGACCAGACTGGCCTCCTGCCTCCCAGTTAGCGCCATCGCAATTCAGCCAGCAGGGTGGGAGGACCTACTCTGGACCAAGGCCCACGTGGCCTGGCCGGCTCTGAGGCGCAGGAGGCTGTTTACGCAAGCTGACAGCTCTGATCCGCCAACGGCGCCCGCTTCCAGCTCAACCTCTAATAATAGCTCTTCCTCGGAATTCCTCCCGTCTTGGTGGGAGCGGAATATTTAGACATATCAAAGATTCTTTCCCCTTCTTTCATGGAGCCAGCAGTGATATGAAAGGAGTACAATGAAAAGACGGGTCTCTGTGACAAGCTTCAGAGAGCAGCCAATTCCCTGACATCCTTCAAGCCTCCAATTGACTCCACGCTTCTCTGGCGGGAGTCAGGGTGGTTACATAATAACAACACCTTCATTTCTATGTGCTATCGTGGGCCTTTCACAGGCATTAGCTTATTGAACGCACAAAATATCCTGGAGGAGGGCAGGGTAGGGGGCCTTCTTCCCAGTTTACAAATGAGAAAATTGCAGCACAGAGAAGTTAAATGACTTACCTAAGGTCACACAGCAAGTTAGTCACTAATCACGGAGTCCTCTGGCAGGCAGGGAGTCTGGAGAGCATGGACTCTAAATGGCCTTCCCTGGAAGACGCTGAAGGGCCTGTGCTGGTGGGTGAGTCTCGCCTGTCTCCCCTCCTCTCTCTCCCTCACAGGCCCTCTCTACCGTGAGCTCCAGTTAATGACCTCATCTCCAAATATAGTCACACGGGGGGTTAGGGGACCGTAAGGTGCTATCTCCATCTGGCACACCTCTCTCTCATCTGCATGACTAGCTCCTCCCCATCCTTCTGCACTTGCCCCCAGCACCACTGCCTCCTCCAGGAAGCCTCCCCTGATGCCCGCCTGGCAGAGCCCTGTGCATACCTCCGTTCTGCCCTGTATCGTGTTGTATTATAATCAGCAACTTTAGGGTCTTGCCAACCAAATTGTGAGCCCTGCTGTGTTATCAGGCTGACATTGCAAAGGGCCTGAGGCAGAACCAGACAGACTGAGTGACTTAAACAAGAGAAATTTATTTTCTCACCGTTCTGGAGGCTGGAAGTCCAAGTTCGAGGAGCAGGCAGGGGTGGTTTCCGGTGAAAGGTCTCTTCCTGACTTGTAGGCGGCCCCCTTCTGCTTCTCACACGGTCCTTCCTCTGCTCTCTTGGAGGGGAGCAGGGGGGATCTGCGGAGCCTCCTCCTCTTTTTATATGAGCATCAGTCCCACCAGATTAGAGTCCCACACTCACATAAAATGATTTACCACCTTAAAGGCCCCAGCTCCAAATACAGTCCCATTGAGGGTTAAGGCTTCAACATATGACTTGGGGGAGAATACAGGCCCAAGGACAACACCAGCTCTGGCTGCCTGTCACAGAGATGGTGTCTAGCCAGGGCCTGGCCCACAGCAGGGCCGGACGAATGCGCCATGTAGGCGTCCCTTTTCCCTAGTCCCTGACATGTCACCCAGCATCTGCTTGACACCCCGAGGATGCGGAGCTTCGTTTCACTGTTGGTCAATCTACCAGGACTCTGTGGTAAAGCACAGGAAAGAGTAGACAAGGAGACAACAGGTTAAAAATCATAACATCTGCCAAGATCTTCCTACTGAAGTCGCCAAAACAGTCCATCCTTTTGAAAATAACATTATTCTTCCTGTGAGTCTTGAGTCTCCTAGGCTCATCATCCCTATGCAACCCAGGCCCAGCAAGTGTCTCCTGTTCATCCTCACTGCATCCCTGCTCTCTCAGAGGGTGCAGGAGGCTTACACAGAGCACCACCCCTGGGGGCCCTTCTTCCTCACTGACAGGGAAACCAGGTTCTCTTCCATTCTTGAAGAGCTGGAGAGATGGTCGGTTCCCTCATTTCAGGGACTGCCTGGAGCAAAAGGTCAGCACAAATGCCGCCTCCTCCAGGAAGCACTCCTGATTTCCTCTTCAGGGCTCCCAGAACACAGCACTCCCTTCTCATGTGTAGCACATACCCCATGCTATTGTACATTTTTCCAGTTACTGCCCCCACCACTGGAGCCCTTGAGGGCAGAATCTATGCCATGTTCTCCTCTTTGCTTCCAGTACCCAGCCCAGTTGGGAGGTCTTTGTCCTCAGGCTCTAAGAGCCACAGTTCCCACTCCAAGGGGGCTGCCCCCTTGGCAAGGGTGCGGGGGGACCAGCCCCTGGAGGGCTCACATGAGCCACGGGGACTCCCTGCCCAGCCTCCCAACATGGCCCCACACGGGGCCTTGCCACTTACCCGCTGCTGAATTGTAACAAACACTCCAAGAGATAATGGTTAATTTCACAGAGCCTTGAGTGGAGGCTGTTAAAATGTTAATATTATTTAAATTGTTTTACATTTTCGACAGTTTGAGCCACAAATATAAATGTTTTCTGTGCTTTCCACCGAGCTGAGCTCACAAAAATGATTGATGAGGCGCCAGATATGGAATTTCCCACTTTAAATTAAGAAACGCAACGTGGAAGCAATGAGGAGAATACTATTGGCCATATGTGGTCCCCTGGTGGCTCCAGAGGCCAGACTCCTCCGCATGGAGCCTGGACCAGGGCATGTGTCCCTCCGGCCCCTGGTGGCTCGGTGGCTCTGGGCTCCTCACCTCACCTCCCTGGGCCTGATGTCTAATAACACCTACCTGCAAGGCTTTCCAGCGATTCCATGGTGGCTTGCAGTGGGTGCTCCAGGGTTTCCCCTGCACTGAGTCACCTACATGCACCCAGCGGTCGAGGGGTGCACCTTTATACGTCTTTTACACATCGGGCCCACAGTCACACACCAGCTTTGGGGGCGCCCGCCCGTCTGACACTAACGCCAGTGCTCTGAGCACCTTGTTACATAAGATTAAAGGTGCCTGTCTCACTCACTATAGTGACAACTAATGAATGGTGGTCTGCTCCCCTCCACTCGTCCCCCTCCCTCTCGTCCACACCCAACATTCCAAGGCCTCCCTCCCTGAGCCTCCACTACACCAGGTGGGGGAAATCTCAACTTCGGCTAAGTCCAAAGGATGAACGAGCTAAGGGAGACAGTCCTGTCAGCAGGCCAGGGGAGGGGCAGCATGGGGAACCACCCTGCCTCCTGCTCCCCACCCATCCAGGCCTCACAGCCTTCCTGGCTGCAGAGCTCTGCCCCCTCGCAGGCCCACCCCACCCCCACCCCACCTCCAGGCCTCAGAGAAGCTGCAGCCAGGCCAGCCTGGGCCCCAGGGGGACACCTACCTGCTCCTCTTCCCGGCCCAGCACTGAACTTCGTGCTGCAGGTGCATCAGCTCCAGGGCTTGTCGCCACGGTCTCCAGGAAGGAGAATTATAATCCCTGTGTTGCACGTGAACTAACTGAGGCATGGAGAGGCGAAACCAAAGGACACACAGATTATAAGAATTGGTTTATGGTTCTAAACCCAGGTTCAAACTCCACAACACCCCCTGCTTCCTCCTGCTAAGATGCCCCCTAGGTCTGAGGCCATGACCCCTGCCACACTAGGCCCCGTCCTAGTCTCATCAGGCCTCCTTCATTCATTCATCACAGTGGCTCATCACCCACGCCCTGCTCTGCCCGGGGGGACACACTCACACCTCCCCAGATCTGACAGTCAATAGAGTGGCAGACAAGCAGAGAAGAGTGTGGTCTGTGCCATGGCAGAGGGAAGCACGTAGGAGAGACGTCCCACCCGGGCTGGGGTCTGAATGATGAACAGGAGTAGGCGGACAATGAGTTGCAAGGCACTGCTCCTGCTAAGAGCAAAGCAGGAACAGAGAGACCCCAGCGTGAGCCGGAGGTGGCCGGGCAGGCAAGGGCAGGAGGAGCTGGAGAGGTGAGCAGCCCTGAGAGTCAGGCCAAGTGAGGCATGTGGGCCTCATCCCCATCGAGGAGTGAGCTTGGGTTTTAAGCAGAGGAACGAGTGAGCAGCCGTGGGCTCCGGACAGTCCTGGCTACAGTGCGGAGAAGAAAGGATGCTGGCAAGATGAGGCCAAAGGCAAGCGGGGGGCTGGGGCGGTCCCCCAAGCGCTGGCCATGAATGGGAAGGGCCTGTGTTATGGATTTGAAGCCCGTTAGCAGGGACAGCTGAGAGGCTAGCAACAGACTGAGTGAGAACCGAGGGGGCAGGAGGACCAGAAGGGGCCTGGCCCAGTTCTGTCTGGAGTAACAGGTGGAGGGAGGGACAGGGCCCTGCTACCTGTGGACAGCTGTCCTCTTGCCCGTCCTTTGCTGGGGTCCTCAGACCTGCCCTGGCCAGTCCCCCACTGGGTGCACTCGGCTCCCATTTCAGCTGAGAGCCTGTCCTCCCGCCCCTCCCAGAGTCCTGCACTCACATGTCTGGGCTCCGTTGCTCTGACACCTTCAGAGTGACCATAGGCAAGTGACCAACCTCGAACCCGGAACACGAAGTTACACACCTGTCAAGTGGCAGTGACACTGCGTCTGCTGGTGGTCGTGGAGTCAGTGAGATAAAATAGGGAAGGAGCTTAGGTCTGCCCAAGATGCACTAAGCATTCGATAAACGTGTTCTTGTTATTATTATCATGACTCCGCCAGCCCTGAAGCTCAGAGGCACGGGCCAGGTGTCACCCCCTCTCCCGCCCTCTGCTTCCCACGCACAGAGCGTGCAGGCTGAGCCCTCTCTGGGAGCAGGTCGGGAAGGCAGGCGGAGGGGCGGCCTTGATGGATGGCTCTCAGCAGTTCTGCGATGCGTCAAATGTTTAATGGAAGTCAGCCTAGTGAACCAGCCCTTCCCGCACTGCGGGCGCGGTGGGGGCTCCTCTCCTGCCTCTCTGATGTTCCCTGACATTCGGGGAGCGCGGCAGGCACTTAGGGGCTTTGCTGAGAGGGAGGGAATAGCAAATGAAGCCGAGACCTCCTCTCCTCGCATTCCTTCAGGAACCGAGAGGGAACTGGGCCAAGCTCCCCCACCGGCAAGAAGGCCAAGGCGCTCCAGTGCCAGGGCCTGGGGGCTCCTCTTCCTCACTGCGCGGCCTCGGCAAGATTCAAAAGCACTGCAAGCCTCAGCTTCTTCATCTCCGAAGCGGGGATGCTAATAACCCTACTGTATAGGAGGCCTGTTGTAGGATTGAACGTGGAAACACGTGCAAAGAGCCAGAATGGTGCCTGGAGCACAGCAGGTGCTCAGTCAGAGCTGGTTTTAATAGCAGAGCAAAGAAACTGGGATGCAGTGCGCTGGGAGGCTGTGCTGCCTTCCTGCTGACGTGCTGTGTGACCCGGAGTAGTTCCCTGCCCTCTCTGGGTCTAGGTTTCCTCACGCTGGACTGTGGATTTCGGTCTCCGTATGTCCCAGGGCTCCTCTTCACACACAGTCAGGGCCACACCTGCCATGACCAATAGAGACTCACACACCGGGGCTCCGGGTAGCCATGAGTGGAGACAGAGTGCTGAATACCACACTATAATAATAGCCATCCTATATGGGGTACAGTCCACCTGCCAGACACTGACTACTTCAGGCCATCTATACAACCCATTTTGCAGATGAGGAAAACTGAGGCTCTGGGTGATAGAAAGTGCAAGGCAGAACCAGGATTCCTACTGAAGGCCATTGACCCCAGGACCCACACCATTCACCACAATCACAGGCTCTCGGGCCTCCCTCTCAGACAGGTCTATGGCCAGAATCCACAGGGAGAGAAAGGTCGGAAGCTCGGAAACACAGCTGGTCCTGGTGGCTGCACCTGAGCGCACCCGGGGGAAGCTTGGTCAGTCATCCCTCCCACCTCCCCTCTGGGCCCCTATTTATTAGGAAAATTCCTCCACCGAGTCTCAGCAACCACTCGGCCTCTGGTAACCATGCTAAAGCCAGGAGCTTAGTAGGCACTCAAAGAGCTTCCTCTCAGAACAGTGGTTCTCAACCTTCCTAATGCCGCGACCCTTTAATACAGTTCCTCATGTTGTGGTGACCCCCAATTTCATTGTTACAAATTGAACATAATTAAAGCATGGTGATTAATCACAAAAACAATATGTAATTATATATGTGTTTTCCGATGGTCTTAGGCGACCCCTGTGAAAGCGTCTTTCGACCCCCAAAGGGGTTACGACCCACAGGTTGAGAACCGCTGTCTTAGAACATTTTCTTTCCCAAAGAAATGCTTCTGAAAGAGGGACAGGCAAGATTTGGGGCTGCCAGGGAGCCCTGGGGTATGGATCGTCCCACCATGCACCCCTTCCCCCCCACCCACAACCACTGAGCAGAGCATCACCCCGGCGGTAAGGCGGGTGTGGTTTCCGCGGTGCCACCACCTGGATTTCTAACAAACCATTTCAATTCTCTCTCCTGCCTCTCTAGCACCTCTCTCTCCCCGTAAACAGCCCTAAGCTGGCCGTCCTGATAAACTGGGGGCTTGGGGACTTTCTTCAAGTGCCTGGTAAATGGAAGCATCTCAGACCGACAGCTCTCGGTGTTCAATGAGATTATATTTCTTATTTAAATAGCTGATTGGAGGGTTGGTTTCAAAGCACCAGGCTGTGTGCCCGTGGCCTCGGCGGGCTCCCGGGGAGAAGCAATATTGTGTGGCTTTGTGCAGCGGCGGGGCCCCTCCTCCAGCCCCGCTCCCGTTCAGCTGCCTCCAGGATGCGAACGGCTGGTGGGGGATACAAGCCGCCCCCTCCTGGTTTGGGGAGCCGCAGATTACGCCTTTCATTGGGGACCGGCTTCTGCGGGGCTCCCCACCATGCTCTGCACCAGTTGTCGCCCCTCTCAAAGCGCCGGAGATAAAAGGCAATGTGTTCGCCTCATCCACCTCCGGGGAAAGCTCCAATCAGTCTTTTGTCAGCGCCACCATTTTAGGAAGGTTGTTGTGCAGCGTGCTCTGCTGGGAGGTTTAGTGCCGGCTCTTCCCCCACTTATGCCGGGTCTCCTGGCCCCGTGCTGGGCCCAGGGCGGGCTGGTGCCCGCTGTCTTCCTGGGCCCCCACTCCCAGCCCCGAGGGGGGTGGCATCATCGTGGGAGCAGGCAACCTTGGGGAAGGGCGAGGTTTGCACAGGACAAATCTGTGCACAGACCCTGCACGGCCCGAGCTCTTTGCTTAGAGCAAATTTGCAGTTAATTGTGTGTCAAAATAACATATTAGTAACAGCAGCGTCTGGGCTCTGAGCAATTCTTCTCCTTTCAAGCCTTTGTCTGCCCGGGGCCGGAGGGGCTTGTCAGGGCATCTTTGAGACAGGCTGGTGGCCCGTCAAAAGCGGCCCTAGGATCTCGGTGATTGGCCCAGAGCCCTGGACAAGATAAAAGGCCAGTGGTGGCCTTGCAGGATGCCCAGCTCTGTCTGCAGGGCCGGGCGGGGCGGCGATCTTAGTAGCTGGCAGAGGCAGCATGGGGGCGGGCGGTTTGGTATGCCAGGCACATCCAGCGCCTCCTGCATCCAGGGACCGCAATCAGGTAGCTGATGGGGATGCAAGTCACATCGCCTGGACCATTGCCGCAGTGAACTGATTCATGCTGCTACTCTGAGGCGGAGAGAAGGGACAGCGGGGCCGGGAGACGAACGAGCTGGCTTTATTATACAGCTGCTGTTTTCAAGCTGGAGTATTCCAGCCCCTCCTGCGTCCTCCCTCCCTCTCTCTCTGCCGAGCTGGTGCTGGCTGCCTACCTGCAAAGGCAGCGCTCGCTCTGGCCCCTGGCTGCAGCTGAACAATGGCATTATGCGAGGCATAAAGAGTACCCGGGCAACGGAGACAGGCACGGCTTAATTCGCTCAGTGCCCAGTGGCTTTTGAACGCCCCTGCATTCAGCTTTTATCCGGAGCCGCTTTGGGCCTCCCCACCCTTTATTCCCATCCCTCCCCATCACATGCTTCCCCGGCTCTCACCGGGGGCTGCGATGGAGCTGATGGCAGGACGTGAGGGACACAAAGGGAAGGAGACAGGAGCCCTCGCGAACCGGGAAAGGCTCCCGACTGTGGGTCAGGAGGCCTGGGTTTGGGTCTCAGTTTGGCTCAGCGAGTCCCTTCCCAGCTCTGAGGTCCAGGCCTGTGTCTGTAAAGAAGAGAGATGGGAACGAGGTCCCTGAGGGCTTTTCCGACTCTGACGTCCTATGATTTGGAAAGACACCGCATCGTTCTGGCCTCAATGAGATAGTGAAGGGTCCTCCGTGTGCCAGAGATATTCTCCTTGACCGTGACCTAGACCAGGCTGTGGGTCAGGACAGTAAGTGAGGGAAGTGAGCCAGGTGACCCCCACAGCGCCCTGGAGCCCACTTGCCCATTGGAGAGCAGCAGCCACCGCCCGGCTCCAACTCTCAGCTGCTTGTGGGAATAAGAAGCCCAGCCTTGGGTGGTCTTCCATTTTTTTAAAAGAAACCAGAAATGTGAAATTTTATGCAGAGTCTAACAATTTTAAAATGTCAGCTCCATTTCTTAGAAACATGGGAACTCAAACAAAGCCTATCACGCACCTTACCTGTTCGACCGGCTTCCAGATAAGGAACTTGGGAACGACAGGGCCCCTGGGTATCCCAGCTCCAGGGCACCCCCACATTGAGCCCTGAGGTGAGCAATGGGCGCTCCTGGACCAGACAAATTATACTGAGCAAAGTGCCCCATTATGTTCTGAGAACAGAGGGGAGGGAAGGGGAAGGGAAGGGGAAAGTGGTAGTGGAGGGGAGGAGAGAGGAGGAGAGGAGAAGGGAGAAACCAGTACCTTCAGATACCCTGCCTCCTGCATCCAGGCTAACTGCGTGGTATCCTCCCGGAAGTGAGGGAAATATGCCCAGGGAGCCTTCTGGTCTCACCTCCTCACTTCCCTGCCACCCAACCAAGTAAAGCCAGACCATGTTCCTAGATATCCAGCACCCAGCCCTGCATGGCTGGAGGAATGATTCTACCACCTAAGTTCCCACCCACCCATCCAGACACTGGGTGCACTTCAGGGCCTCAGTCTCCAAACCCGGCTTACTGGTGCCAGCCCCTGCTGCAAGGGGCATCTCCAGGCGATGTCACGTGAGGACCCAGCACCTAGGAGGGCCTGCAGGAGCTCCCGCAGACCTCTGCCTGTGGCATCCAATTGGCTGTGATGTCCCACCCACCCAGCTTCTAAAAAACACATCCTACGGAAGAGATGCTACAGCTTAATATACCCGGAGGTCTCTAAAGCCACGAGTTTATATTATTTCAACGAGTATTTGACAGAAGTGAAGAAAAAGTACTCCATACAAGGAGCTCTTTAAGGGCCAGGAGAAAAGACAAACTCAGTTCCATAACAGCCAGGGAGCAGGCAATTGGAGCTACTCGCAGCCATCTCCTCTACTGACAGAGGGGTCGCTGTGTACCAGCCCAGGCCTGCTGGCAAAACCACCCCTCCAGGCACAGCACCTGAGGAGGCCTGAGGCTGACTCCCCACTCATCACTGTAACACAAACCAAAAAGCCTCTACAGGCACACGGATCCGATTGCCATGGGAGTGAGAGGAAAGAGAAGTGATCTGTCTCTAAACATACAGATGGAGGTGGAGAAAGAGTACACCTCCCCACCAAAAAAGGGGGGGGGGCATGGGAGAGAGCAAAGATGGGGGTGAATGCAGGAACAGAGAGAGCTCGATGGTCCACTGGGTAAGTGGTCCCAAATTCCAGGGTAGTTCTGGCTGAGCAGAGCAGTAGGAACATGGGAGGAGAGAGTTGGAAAAAAGGTGAGAAAGGGTGATGAGGGCCCAATCATGAGCCCTCGGCAGTCAGAAGAGTTTGAGTTTTACTGTTGAAGCAAGAGGGAGCCATTGAATGTTCACTGTTGGTGCAGGATTCCATTATAACTGGGTTTCAGAATGAGCCTTTGCTGGCTACATGGAGAGCAGACTGCAAGCAAGAAGTGCCAGGAGACAAGAACCATCGCCTGGGGAGGGCATGGCACCTGGACCAGAGCAGTGCTGATAAAGTGGAAGAAAGGATGGCATAGAGAGAGAATCCACACAGCTGGGTAGGTGGTGGCCAATGGGGTGATGACTGAAGATGCCTGCAATGTCGGGGAGGAGGACGGTGCCACGCTCCGAGGGAGGTGGGAGAACGGGTTTGGAAGAGAAGAAGCTCAAGCTCTGGGTGAAGATCAATCAAAGATCAATAAGCAACCTCAGGGCTTGGCGGGGGGGGTTGGAGGGCCCTGGAAGCTCGCTCATGGGTGATGGGGTCTGGGGGATACTGGGCACCATAGAGGCACCCAGCAGCTCCCCCACGCTCCCCAAGCCCCTGTCCACGGGGCCTGAGGCTGCACTCCGAGCTCCAGGCTGTAGGACTTGTGAGGCCCTGGTCGCCTAATGGGAACTGTAAATATTTGCCTCGTTAAGAGTCCCCACTGGGGGCCCAGCCACAGCTCCACGCGGGTAAGTCATCGTGGCAATCGGCACATCTCACGGAGGGCTGCAGGAGGGGCCTCTCAGCGATGCACTTCACACTCGCACTTGACATTTCCCGGCACTCCACAGGCATCAGCTAATGAGTCCTCCAGTCTGTTTAGCCCCCGAAGAACTCCCAGAGGCTCCACTCGTGCCCCTGCCAGGGGAGTTTCACACCCTCCTGAGTGAAGCAGGGGGGACAGGCTTGCAGGTGGCTACTCGCCCACTCCCTCCCCTCCCTCACGTGCAGGTGACTCAGATGGCTGCCAGGCGAAGAGCGAGTGAGCCTGAGAGATCGATGCTTCCTGGAAAAGAGACAGGAAGACGGAGAGGCGGGAGACCCGGATCTACTCCGTTCCCACAAGGAACTGCTCGCTGTGCACGGTGTTTTTCGCGGAGCATTTTTAGTGTCTTCTCCTTTCCCCTGGAAATGATCCTGTGATAGACGCTTGTCTGCGGTGGGATTCCCCCGGGAGGAGTCCCTGAGGCAAGGATTCAGGTGCAAGCAGTGTGTTTGGGTTGCGATCCCAGGAAGCACCAGTTGGACAGAGGGAAAGAGACAAAGAAGGGACCGAAGCCCACAGAGGGCGTGCTGTGGAGACTCTGTGGGCAGCGGGGCTCCATCACTGGGCACACGAGACATTGGCAGAGCGCATCTCAGATGTCCCAGTGAGGGGTCTGGGAGCTGGGGGACTCGGCCTCACCCCCACCGCTGCGTGCTGAGGTGGCTCCCAGGGCATTAACTGCTCACTACCACATGTGCACTCAGATCAACCACATGTGAAAGCCCTTAGACAGCGCACGTGCCGGTGTGGGACGCAGATGGAGTGCACAGGGATGGGGCCAGCAGCACCTGGTAAAGCACCACTAGTCCCATGTTCCTAGACAAGGACCCTGAGGCTCAGAGAGATGGGACTGACCTAGCCAAGGCCACACAAGCCGAAAGTGGTGGGGCCGAAGTTTGAACCAAGCCCGTTTGCCTCCAAACTGTTAGTTCTCTCCACTGTGCACTGTCTTCCGGGTCTGGCTTGACCCTTCTCCCTTCTTCCCCCTCATCCTTGAAACATAAACAAGGTGTCCCCGCTCCCCACTCCCCGAGCCAGTCTCAGATGCCTGACTCTCCCAAGCAGGTTTCCCTGAGATAAAAGCTTGACCACCGACCTGCCTGTGGACAGAGTCTGGAACCAAGGAGGGCAGCCCTTCCCAGGCGGCCACCATCCTTCCCTTAGAAAGTCCC